>NC_133896.1:177805684-178105684 GCF_964199755.1 Larus michahellis
GACTAGCAAACTGCACTATATATTCTACACTCAAAAGAATCACACTCAAGTGTGATTCTCAGAGACTGCTCTCTCTTTTATCTATTTTTTAATTTACATTATGCCTTTCCCCACTGCTTATTTTTATTACCTTTCCTCTTTTGCCTATCATCGATCTTATGAAAATTTAACAACTTAGACATAATGGAAGAAGAATGTATCTGTATTTGTCTGACAAAATAATTAAGACTCTCAATCCCCTAAACTAACTTCTCTGCCTCCTTTTTTTGATTTCTCCTTGATGAAAAGTTAATATATTAAGACCAACAGGGGAAGAGAGGGTGGGGGAAAGAAGGGTTTTGAAATAGGTTTCCTTTATCTGTTATAACACAGAACTAAGGGAAAAGGGATTCCAGGATATCTTTAAACAAAATACTTAACAATCCAAGTTTTAAATGTTTTCCCCATCTTCTTCTGAGTCCAATAAAAAGCTAAAGAAATTTTTAGGGGTGGTAATTACAGTAAGAACTTACTGATAACATGGTGTTGCATCGTGGACAACATACAGATGGTTAAAGTCGTAACAGAGAATAATCACGGACTTGCAAAGTTATCCCGACCATGCATATTAAACTGCCAAGACAAATGCTGCCAACAATTGGAAAAAATGTAGGGTGGTATTCAAATCCAGACTGCAGAAATGCGAGTGTGTCTAAGCATAGGTATCAACATGAGAGCAAAGCATCTAAGGTCCCATTATAATAAATGCTCCAGATACCAGGAAGCCAGGGCAAAGAAGTTAAAATAAAAAATATTCTTTAAGTAATAGATAAGTGAAAATAAACTTCCTCACAAATGGAACACTGTTGATTTTCAGTGATTTTTTTGTTTGTTTGGTTTTGTTTTAATTTTGGGTTTTTTTCCTCCTTTTTTTAAAAATCTAAGTATGCCTAGTCTGCCTCCCCCATTTTTCTCCCATTCCACCCCCATCACTCATAAGTCCCTTTTAAACATACAAACTATTTAGTCTTGAGTTCTAGTCTAATATTTGAACCGTCAAGGTAACATATTAGGAAAAAGATTGGCATGTGTGGAATGGCATATATAACCTTAAACAATATCACATTAAAACAAAGATGGCACTATATTTATTTTGAAAAAATGTGTAAAATTGAAAAATTGTAAAATAAAATAGCATGAAGTTTTGCAAAATTCAGTTCACGTTCCTAAAGAAAGCTATTACTTGCCTGGCTAAAATACTTGATCTACAACACTTTGCCTGTAAAACTTAAGGCTTTTTCACAGAAATATTCTCCCTATTTTACAGGACGGTTAAATCAAAACATGCTAAAGGTAAAAAAAAAAAAAAAAAAAAAAAAAAAAAGACCTCTGCAAATGTTTTAGGCTTATCACAAAGGATACTTCTGCATTCTGAAAGGTCTATTCACAGTCATCATGTTAGTAAAATATTATTTGGAAGCAGTTTCTAAAACTGGATGTAACATTCATTTACATGTATCTGCCAAGTTTTTAAATGTTTTAGAAGCTAAACTAAAACATGTTGAAAATGACTCATTGTGGTACCAGAATATGTACTGTAGGAAATAAGAACTCATTTACAAGTGGGAGAAATACACTCACACTTCATCTGTGGGAATTCACTAGACTTCCCTTCCAGTAAACATTATATTTTAAAATAATCATGGAAAATATGTTTCTTTTAACTGAAGTTTATGAAAAGATTTAGACAGCTGGCATAACAAAAGAGACTTACAAAGATAAATGTAAAAACCATCTTTAAAAATAATTCACAAATAATTCTGCCAAAAGATATCAATTTAGCAATAAAAAAGGCTATTATTTTTGCTTACTCTAATGGATAAACAAAAACTGTTTAATACAGTTGTTCTGTATAAACAGATGACCATTTGAGACAAAGGACAAAATGGAAGCTTTGATTATTTTACAAAGTAAGAAAATGCTGGGGGAGAGGGCACAGGAGGAGAACACTGGCAGGCAAACAAATTACCATAAGGTAGCTCTTTTCTAACTTGTAGTATGTGAACTTCTTTCTGTTCATCTGCACACTTCAATAATACAAGTACCTTGCAGCAAATGCACTACTTTAAAAAGTTTTTTCTTTCTTTGAAAAGATGCATTCATCAGGCACCAAGAAAATAAACCTGAAATGTACCCCATTTATCTATGCGTATAGAATACTTTGAAAAAAGTACAGAACTTTGACATAACACAGAAATTAGACCCAGATTTCACAACTTGTGAGTGGGAACAGAGTGTCATAAGGGACAAAACTAAAACCAAAAAACCCAGCCCCACTAGCTTCTAAAAAGTACACTGCCTGTAAAAACAAAAATGTCCTAGACGAACGTGCAATAGGCAAAAGAGATACAATATTTCTTAACACGGTTTTAGGTCTAAAAATCTTAGAATTAATGTATATCAATTGAGGCTTCACTCCACCTAATTTTGGGCATTTCATAGGAGCACAGGGTTTACATCAGTCACACCATGTTGGTCCTCTAATGTTTAGAGAAACAGTCTATATTGAGTATACTTGGAGATACAATAGTCAGCTAAATGCCTGAAGTGAGTGCCATATGAAGACAAGGACTAAGGCTTCTAATTACCTTCATCTATTTACGGTACCATTTTGCACAAACAAATCTTTCTCCCCTTCTCGTAGGGTTTTGAATGGGACAAATTCTTTCCCTCTCTACAACCCACAACCAGTTCTGGTGACTCCAGCAACGTATCCAAGGTAAAATGGGAAGATGTAACTTTTTGAAGCATCTTGAAACTTATGATCTAGATTATATTTCTGGAAAGGAAAAGGTTAATATCTCAGAGAAATCAGTGCAAACATTAAGCAAAATTTCAGAAGGGATGAATCAGATTAATCAGTGCACTTCTATATCTGTCTACCCATGGCAACGAACACTTTCCATGAAACAATTAGAATATCCATGAAAACAATTCCAGATGACAAGTTCCACATCAAAGCTTAAACGAGATTATATACATACACATGCAGTAGTATTTATGTTAAAATATCAGCCAAGAGTTGCAGAATTTTGACAATACATCCAGTATTTTAAGTTTTAGAAGAAATATACAAATAGGCTCATAAGTGCAAGTATGTACATTTACATTTCATGTGTCTATTATGAAATCTAACATTTTATGAAAAGACTAAATGACTGACAGGTATAAGCATTTTACATAACGCCGAAGCTTCACCTCAAAGGAACCTAAATTACATTTCTAGTACACTTATTTCTACAACTACACTGCCACTTGATGGAAAAAGTTTGCTTCTCTTTAAGAGAAAATTTCTCAAGTTATGCTGCCTATATGAATATTTATTCTGTGGGTGAGAAACTGGCATAAACTGTGGCAATTTTTTTGCATCTGGAGTACCTCTAAGGGACACACATACACACACAATCCCTACCCTCCCCATGCTTCATGGAACGGAGTTTCAGGGTGGTCTGTGCAACATCTTTAGTCATCAACATGAGTTTCCTTTCAAGTAAAAAAAACTGCTAATAAACAGGACTTATAAGAAAGGGTTGAGCAATATATGTTCATACGAGCAACATCTTTATGAATTCTACCTAGTGGTAAGAACTACAGAAGCCCTTTATTGCTTGTAGTAAAGCCCCTAGTTTTACTCTTTCATATGCACCCTTCCATTCCATCCCTGCTGGGTTTCTTCAATTCACAGGTTCCCTGTCCTTGCTGCCTCTCACCACACTGCTCCTACCATGGAATTAGAAATTCTCCCATTAATCATCACCAGCAACCATCAGCAGCAGTCCAGCATATCTGCTTTCATGCAGTGCTCCCCTCAGAGGACCATCCAGAACACTTCGGTCTTGTTAAAGCTCTGCTTGCAACTTTTCTTTTTTCCTCTTTTTTTAAATATAAACCCAGTTCACAGCTTTACACTCACTGATATCATAAATAACAAAGTAGTACCAGCCTTTTGGTGTCCCCATGATTCAAATGTCATGTCACATCTAAGTGCCACTATGGCTATAAGATGTTCGGTAAAAACGCTGCCACATTACCACCCTACTGCTATCCAGCATCAAGGTATTCTTTAGCAAGCTCTTGAACTCTGTTAACTATGCAGTGAACATTAATTGCACGTTCCTTTTGCTGGTTTCACAGAATATTCTTACAGAGTTACCCAGATAGTCATATAAGTAGACACAATTGTGCCTTTAGATCATTTAGCTAGAAACACAAACAGCGGTAAAAATTATCTAAATAGCTTTGCACTGAGTAAACCAAAGGACGTGGCCTTCCCACTATCCGATATGTGATGCAATACTTCAATGGTGAAGGCATGTAGTTTCAAAAAAATTTACTCCCCGAATGTAAACAACTCTGAGGCAACCTTGACAAAGTCTGGGATACATTCTTGAGGAAATCTTATCTAGAAACAAGACTACACAAAAGGGAAGTCAGCCCTCCAAGCCCGGTTTTCCCATTCTCTCCTCATTGAGGCACTGGTCACCAGACAAGCCAATCTCATGAAGAGAGAAAGCAGATAACAGGCTGCCAAGGACTCATGTGGTCGTTCCACCAGTTGTGAACAGTGGTTTCAGTAGTTATGAGCACTACACGTTAATATCACACTGTCCTTCTCTTTTGGGAAGTCCTCCATACGATTAAGATTAATAAGGTATATTCAGTGGTGGATGGACTAATGCCAAAGCTAAACAGCTCCCTGCAGCTTACAGCCTGAAAGTACCATGGCTCACTGATGTACACTGTTTTGGCAGCATGTTCATGAACACAGTATGATGGTCCTTCATTTACTCACAGTCCTTCATATATTAATTTACAAATGGACTAGCTACCCCCAATTCCAGAGCAACCTGCTACCATTTTCCTTATTCGTGACAGCTACTTACATGAAACAGGTATCACCACCACGCAAGTGAGGACCAGGCTGAGAGCGGCAGAGTTAGGCTTCCAGTTACACCTAACGTTTTCTCAACAGTTTGAATGTAACTCTGCAGAAGAAAAGCTCTAGCCAAAACACAGACCAACGCACTCTCTCATAAATGTTCAGTCTTCATGACTAACATTTCAGATTTTCCCATGAGTTTACTATGAGGTTCATAAGACTACAAAGCTATAATTTCCTTCTCAAACCACAAAAACACCTATTTGGACAGACTTCTTCAACAGTTAGTTGTCCAGATATGGGTGTAGCATCACATCCTTTTCCAGAGAGTAATCAGAATGAGAAGGTAGTTCCAGAAGATAATTACTATTAAAAGAAAACTTTTACAGTTTTATTAGGCTGAAATATAATATTACATAAATAGCCATCATCTGAATATCAACTTTTTTTTACAGACATACAGAAAATACAACATCCCTGCTCTGAAGAATTTAGCTTTTGAATTGACATTATAATACACAGTTTTGGTAGACATATGCAACTAACAATCACTGCATCTATTTATGATCATGTTGCTATTTGTGACTTATATTTCTTCCGTATTCTAAAATCCATGTACTTTGAATTTCCTATAAACAGGTTCTTTTCTCACCTGCATTGAAATGCTAATGTTTTGGGATACCTAATGCTGCTAGGGGCTTCAAACACAAATTTAATCCTTCAAGCTCAGATGATTATTTGCATAGATAACCTGATACGTCTAACAATCTTAAAAAAAAAATCAAAAAAGAAAAATCACATTAGCTTCACCTTGAGATAAATGCTTCCATTTATATCTTGTCAATGCATCCAGCCTAGACTTCTCAAAGGGACACAACGCACACCTAGTAAACAGGTTGAGAAGTTTCCCAGTGTTTCATAGCTTCTGTTCTGCCTAGAATAGCTGTAGAGTATCAGATGAAAGGCCCATGTAGCCTGATAATCCTGTCTCCAACTGTAGCCAAAAGTGTATGTTTTGAGAAGAGAAAGAAAAACTTCTGCATAGATTGTATTTCTCCATAATCCTCTCCCACTAGCATTCAGCTATTTCTAGCTCAAGGATTTCCTGGACTGGATGTGGTTTCTACTTGTTAAGTAATTATCAAATTTATCTCTGAGCTTTTTCAGTCTTCCATGTAAACTTTTAGCACCCAAAATATCATTTGGTGATGAGTTCCAAAGACTCCTATTTGCTTATCCTGTTAGTGCTCATCGTTAATGAGAAGCTGTGTGCAGCAAATCACAAAAATGTGTATATACATGAGCGATACTCACAATCCCAGCAGAATCATGGACTGCAGTGGAAGTTTCAACCCTATAATTCAAGAAAGACTAAGCGGCAGCACCCTTATATCATAATGACTCTTTGAAGGAATTTATAACTGCTTTCAAAGTTATTCTCAAAGAACACTGACATATTTTCAATCTTCCCAAGCTAACAAAAAACCTATGGACTTAAAAGAGTAAATAGTTTCTTAGGTACTGCGCATAATAGCCAACACAG
Organism: Larus michahellis; assembly: GCF_964199755.1. Lineage (NCBI taxonomy): Eukaryota > Metazoa > Chordata > Aves > Charadriiformes > Laridae > Larus > Larus michahellis. The sequence goes on from NC_133896.1 coordinate 177,812,146, forward strand.
AATTTTAACATTTTCCTTTCATTAATCTTAATGTTTTAAGATTAAGGCATTTTGGCTAGCAGGAAATGAACAGGCAAAATGAGAACATCAAGGCTTAAGGAAAATCTTTATGATATGAGGATATGTTCATATTATGGACTTCCCAAAGCACCCGTCAGAGGCTAATAATATTTTGTGAGAATTATTTCTTAGGAGCTGGGGCAAGAGCAACTTAAATAAAAAGATTTCTAGAGCTATAAATATAATCATTGAACATTCCTTGCACACTAAGGGAACAAACTTCAAAGCCTGTGTTCCAGATGTAATGACGCTCAGAAAGGTCAGCCATCAGCCTAACTTATCATTCCTATGAGTCTTGACATTGATAATTCTACAACATCAAGACAGTTACAGTTATGAGGTGACTGGTTACAGTGCTTAAAGCATTCATTCTGGAAGAACGCTATCTTAGATAAGAATGTAAAATTTTGAGAACCTTGTTACGGAACAGCCAAAGACAACCAGGCATGCCCTAGCAAGCGTGCAGTCTACTAGTCATCTATTTGATCAAACCAGTTAATCATAGAATCATAGAATTGTAAATAGATTTTCTCCTTCTGCTTATTAAAATGCAGCTTAGAGTCATCCATTGAGATGTACACTCCAAATAAACACATCCTCAGAAGAAAAGGGAAAAAGGGTAGGAGCCTCCCTAGTAATTTCAGCAGAAATACAGGATGCATGGAATTGTTTTTCTTATGGATTTCAGTGTTCTACAGCTTGCAAACAAACTAGACCTGGTCACCTGGGAAACAGACTTTTTCTCTGCTTCTCCATCGTACTATCATTCCTGGGCCTTTCACTGCCCTCTTTGCATTGATCCTGAGCTTCAAAGAGGGTGTCTTTCAGCAATTTCCATTACATTCATGGAACTTTACCCTTTTAGCTGCACCTTGTAGTTAACTTTCTCATCAGAAGAACAAGATGAAGACCGTTTTTATGGGAAATGCATAGTAGTTACATTGCCTAGGGCTGAAATGTGGACAACGTCTAACAATGACAGTAAAGGGTTTGGCTTTATTCTGATAGAAAGCCTAAGTGTTACCAAGATTACATATACACATCATACTATGCAACTCACAAATGAATACAGCAGCAGCAAAGGATTATTACCAAAAAAGTATTTTAGAAAACACTAATGATGTTAACTGAAACTGAAGATTAAAGTGGTAGTAATCTTCAAGACCTGCATAGCTCTTCGGTTCAAGAGATTACAAAGTGCTTCATATACAAAAGTAGCAGCCTTGCCTAGGGAGTAAAAGGCTATGACAGCAGTTTTTAATATAGGGTTATGGTAGCTTTGGCAAAGAAATATTTTGGCCATAAGTTTTCAGCATGGATCTTTTTTTATTCATATTTAAAACCTCATTTTATACAAATGTTGTTGAAGAGATAATAGACCCTTGTTTAAATATTAGCAATAAGTCCAGCACACAAATAATTGACTTCATAGTTTCAAGTTTAGAATCCTGTCATTGCAGTCAACATCCAGATTATAAAAACATGTTAATAGAAGGGGCAAATAATTAATTGTAATGCTTCTATTAACAATGAATGTATAATGTTGTAAATGCTAATCTAATAACGAGATTCCTGCACATGCAGCAGCGATTCTAAATGCAAAGTAGAACATTTATTTATTCAGTAAATTTATCCAACTATCTTCTCATCTAAGATAGTCCTCTAGGCTTGTCTAGAATTAATAAGAAGATATAGGGATCTTAATTTCATCTAATTTAAACACTCATTTTATAAACAGGATTGATCACCTCTCTCCATAACCTTCAAAGTTTAAAGACCAACAACTAAAACCAGATAGCAGTAATCTCATCTCAAAATGAATTCTAAAAAGTTCTACAATTACAAAGAACAAAGCAAACAGCAGTAAAAAGGCAAGATTCAAATTATAAAGATTAATGGATAGACTAAAAGAAGTCTCCAAAATGTATACACTGCTTGCAGCTGACTGTGAAGAAAGCATTAAATAGGTAAACACAATCATACAGAGAATTTTTTGCATACTTTTTTTAGACCTATGGAGCATAGACAATTGCTATCAAGAAATGTCAATGATTTTTATTCTATTTGCCTTTTCATTTGAGAAAGGCATTTCTAAATAGAAACACTAAAAATACTTCTAAAGATATTTTTACCTGTAGCAGATTGTCCGTTACATATCTAACAGTTTTAAATAGCTGAGCTATATACATCAATCCAGAAATGCTTAAGTAATAATCCAAAATCCTTTGAAATCCTTATAGAACAAACCTAAGACTCTAAACTATTTTTGTAGCCATCATCCTGACTTTACTCAGTCCCAAAAAAACTGTTTAAAAATGCCCTTTCATCATCTGTGCCTATTCAAATAATATTAAAAAAAAAGTACATACTTAAAAATATCCTTTTACCTCATAGACAGAGGCAGGAATCTAAACCTCCCATTAGCTTTTACAAAACTGAGTTTTTTAAATAGACGATGCCCATTGCAAAGTTGAAGAAGCAGTATTGCCATAACACAATTTTCTTCTTTTCATACCGATTTTGCTTCTCTTCATTTTATCATTACAAAGACAGGACAAGAAAAATCACCTTGAGTACATCATGTGAGCAGCAATCAATTGTAACAACTTTGAATGAAGTTGGTTTTGCTTTGAAGTCTACTTTGAATAAAGCAACCATTTCAGTTTGACATTGCACCTTATATGAAACTAGAAAATTCAACCAGTAGGAAAAAAACAATAGGAAACCTGCATGCACTTGTTCCACTTTTTGGTGCTGTTTTTTGTTGTTGTTTTGTTAGGTTGGGGTTTTTTTGTCGAGGAGAAGTGAGTAACAGATATAATAGTCAATAGTTTGAAAATAACACTCCAGGAATATTCAAGAGAAGTAAAAGTTGGAACATACTTAGTACGTAGACTTTACCACGCAGTAGATGATGGAGCTATTATAGAATTGCTCTCCTCATTCAACCCCTAGACACCTTCAATTCAAGTAATATAGCTTTAAAATTAGAAAAAAATTCCCAGTCACATTACCAGCAGTTTAAAACAAAGTGAAAATGTTTCCGTTTGGCCATAATTTTTTTAGAACATGTGTGACATTGACCACAATTTAATCCAAAATATCAAATCAGTTAAGTTTTTTTCACTGTCACAAGTAAACACAACATGGATTCTCAAACAGAATTTACAGCTGCATAATAGCAAAGACAGCAACAAAACTTACATCCTGACATCACAGTGATCTACTTTGAGGTTGAAACAGCAGATTATTTCTCAGTATAACTCTGATGAACTTTGATAACACTTTGATATTTTGGGTTTTTTTTGGTATTTTCTTGGCATTTGTAAACAGCTGTTTACAAAAAGCTATCACAAACTTCAGTAAGAAAAATGAAAATAACTGCACTTGACTAGAAAATTGGATATTAGTTACACTTCTGATCACAAGATTTGCCAGGGGCTTTGTTTAACCACCATTCAGGCCAGTCAACATTCCAGATACTCCTGAAGCTTTCAAACATGTTTGTTTATACAGATTATGATACTAGTGGTAACTAGGATGAGTCACCTTGTTTTCGCTAAAGTAGAACTAGCTCTTATAATCACTTAAATACAGAATTGGACAACACAGGTATTCCTCTTTTATCTTAGGGGCTTCTGGTGATATTAGAAAATTTCTTTGTTCCACAGTACTGCCATGTGTCAGTTCACAGTAAATTCAGAATTTGGGGTCTTTTAAGTTGAGGCATTTATTCAATCTCATCATGCCAGTTTGTTGCTTTGCAGTTCATTTAGGTAGATGATTTGGAATGTGGAAGAAGTCACGGATTTGACACCTGTACTGTGGTTAAAAGGAAGGTAGTTTTAAAGAGACACCTACATTTAAAGAACAAAACTATGGGTTTTCCATTTTCCCAAGCAGAATTTTTTTCTCTGAAAAGCATAATCTTCTGAGGAATAATCAACTTTGAACTCCCAAAAAACCAGTACTAATCAACTCATTAACTTATTTAAATCAAATAAAGGAGAGTTTTACTTAATTAGAGAGCTTATCACTAGGAAAAGCTACAGGAGAACAGAAGCATGAGTGTATCAAATAAGGTAACAAAAAATAGCGTATTTCTTTCCCCACCCCCTAAAGATTGCGTTTTAAAATCTTCTTCCTATGTTTCTGATTGTAGGGGAACTTCCCTCCTCAAAGAAGCAACAACATGAAAAAAATGACACATTATACGAGTGAAAATACAGCAGAATAATAAAGTATTTTCTACATGGTTCTTAAGTTTAAAAATAAATATATTAAGAATTATAAAGTTGATATTTTCATTAAAAACAAGAAAGTGTACATACTCAAATTATCATACTCCAGACCTACTTTCCAGAAGAACTTCCCGTTAGATATGAACTCCCCGCATGTCATAGTTAGTCTTATCACAGTAAAAGGTAGGAGTCTCATCAGAAAGAAACACATTGTTGACTCACATTAGCACTTCAGTTAACTCATTTTATATTAACTCAAGAGATCCGTTTTGATCTTGATCCGTTCCGATCAAGAAACTCAAGCTTCCTGGTTGTCCCCACTTAACCAGTTTTGATTTCCACATTTTGATTTGCATTGTGGAGCCATCATCTCAGAGTTTGCTAACTGAATTCCTTTTTGAGAATCCAAGAACACCTACAATGCAATCTAACCACTAAAAGGTATTCAGCACCCTTGGGCCCATTCATAGAATTAATAACTAGATTAAGGGGCCCGTAACTAATAACAAGGGCCCATAACCAGAATTAATCTGAAGTCAAATCCCTGAAACTCATCGCGGATATCAAGTCCTCTGATCCACCTTGTCTACTCTAGAACTACCCGCATTGTCTCACACCACTAGCTAACACTGACATTTTTTTCAGTCCTTTGAGGCTATGTTAGGGCAATGCTATTTCTTCAGTGACATCACCACTGCAATTTAGGAGTTACACATAAAAATCAAAAGCTTTAATTACATTGTACCTGTGCTTAAGCTAACAACATTTTAAGAGATTACTACTTGCCATTAAAAATAATTGCAAGCAAAAATAGTTCACATCAAGTACTTTCTTTCAGTAGATGACTAGGTGGCACAGCTGGTTAATGAACTGACTTTATCGTTTTAGAAAAAAAGATGTGGATTAAACAATGAATCAAGTCCAAAATTAAGGACACATGACAAACTTACCCTGAACAGCTTTGATTACTGTCCATAGTATTAAATTACCTCATAATTTCCATAGTTAATATTCTAAATTTACAAAAAGTGAAGGCAAGGTGCTGCAGAGCAGGATAGTAAGACTGCTTGTAAACAGGCAGAAAAATCAATCATAGTTTCCTTCTCCACATGAACAGAATTGTATGTTTGTATAGACACTATATTTTACACATGGAATATGAAAGACTGAGAAGAGACAGCAGTAAGAAAAGAAGCATGTAGCAAGCTCAACTGTTCATGACTACTGCTCTCTCCACACTTTAAAAAAAGTATTAATTGAAGTTATCATACAAGATAATTTTCTACTTTCAACTAAAGAAAAAAAAAAAGAAAAAAGAAGAGGTTCAGAGTCTGACCACTACTACTGTACAGTATGAAATCTACATTCTTGCTATGAGATGCATAATTATGTTTGCTTGTCTTTACAGGATTGTAGAAGAATCAGACTTCCATATTGATACTGCACTAGTAACAGAAAAAAGTTTACTACTAGAATTAAATCTGTAAGTTCATTTAAACAAAATGTTTGTAATTCAATTTATTCTTTATAAGCAGAAAGCCAAAGCAGTCATTCCACCTGTCTAAAACTCTTTATACATATATAGACTTATACCTTTAGATTTTTTCATATGCATTTTAAAAGATACTTACTGTTCTAAGAGTTGATCATATTTTCTTAAAGCATCCTTTTCAGCAATAACTGCTCTTTCTTTTTCAGCAACAGCATTATCTCTTGCTTCTCTCAAATTTCTGAAGGAAACAAAAGTTAACGTGTCAAGAATCTGTTAGGAAAAAGACTGTTTTGCTTCGTGGATTACTACTAATTGATCTTAGCTTCAATACTACCTTCTTCAGTTCTCACAGAATGATAGAGGGGTCTGTCTATTTATATGCCTATTCATTACAGAGGCTTTACTTCAGATTACTTTCATATATCCCAGCAAAGTTTCCAGTTCTGAAAGTCTAAAGACAACGATCAAGCCACCTATTTATATGCAGAAATATATGAATAATTCTAGAATATTAGAACTGTAAATTACTTATTTTTTGTAGGAATTAAATCAATTTCAATAATTTTGCTTGGTACTTCACTGATAACTAGGGGACTGCTGTCCTCCTATCTGAGATGATCCACAACTTTTACTATAGAGCAGGAAAAGGTTAGCTAGGCACAGAAATCCTACTTCCACATAAAACTAATTGGCTAGTTAGTCTGATACATAGGTTATTGCATATCATTGGTGTCTCCTTCTGGCTTCCATTGCTGGCATCATTTTTGTTCTGCACAGAGCTATAAAATAACACAAACATTTTATTGCAGTCAACCTATATTTTTTCAATTTTTTAACCAAGAAACAGTCAAGACTTACAAACTATTTCATTCTTATTTCACTGACACAAATGAGAATAGGATCATATGAGGAATAATACGTACAGTTATTTGTGTTAAAAAATTATATAGGTATTAATAGTCTGTTAATCTGTAGTCTGCCTGTAGCATAACGCTGCAATAAACTGTACTGTGGAAGTACTGATTAGTGTTTATAAACTGTATCTCCATTACTTAGTGCAACACAGTAACAGCCAATCTGCCAAGCAAACAGGACCAGACACCTACGCTACGACCATTTTTGAGGATTTTACTTTAAGCTGCTTCTGCTTTGCCCCTGTGACTTGAACACCAACCAGCATTTGGAAAATATTAGATGATCTTAGAAACTCCTTTCAATTTCATTTCATCTAAAAGGAATCCTGTTCATGTGCTACAAATGTGAGCACAATACCACAAATCCAAGCACAAGCTGTGAGGCAAGGAAAAAAGTGGCAAGCAGCAATGACTAGGGGGTTTCACTTCAAAACCACGCTTTTCATCGGAACTAAACTGTTAATGTAGATGCAATCAATCTCTTCCCACTGAAGTTTTTTCTTCCCCCCTCCCCCACAGGAACTTTTTGACATAAAGCAAAGTGAAATTATAGTCTCAGGCAAATTTTGAAGAAAAAAGGAAAGTCAAGATATAGAGGCAAATGGAAAACTGTTAAGCCCCTGTGTTCTACCCTAGGTCATTTTAGCCCCAACTAAAGATACATAATTTTTGGATGAAAGACTATTTTCTAGACTAAGGAGATGTTATCAATAGTACTTTTCTGAACTCAAAGTAATTCATGTGAATAGGAAACAGTCACAAAGACTCGACAGAATTATGAAACAGTTAACTGGCTATGAGAGAAAGATAAAATTTTCTTTAAAAATTGAGTTACTGGGCAACAGAATTTACCAATTAAATTCAGGGACTGATGTTGCGAGCAGATTCTTTAAAAGGTGACTCATACCAAAATAGAAGAACACGGTAATTAATTTTGTTAACAGCACTCAGATCAAGCATATTATATCTCAGAGTGCAATGTTGTATCCTTAAGACTAGAGTAACAGAAGGGGGATAAAAATTCAATGGTAGGAGATATACAGTGAGAATTAACTACTTTGCTTAACTGAATAGCTAATCAATTGAAAATGCAATAGAGGGGAAAAAGGACACAAGTGAGGTACTGCTCAAACAACAAGATGACAGTCACAGACGTGATGTAACTTCTGTTGAAGTATTTTCAACAGAGCTAGGAAACACACTAGCGATACTGCCAGTTTTCAGATTGTGTGACTGTGATTTTTAAAAGAGGTAAAGCACCTATCTGATGGCTGCACATCCAGGCCACATGGACCATCAGGAATCTCGCAAGCCTATCATACATGTGAAAGTACTCTTCTAAAATGGGACAGTAATACTACCTAGAGATTCATAAGCAGGTATGGGGGTGAGGGGGGGGGGAAGGTGGGACTGAGGGCAGGGGAGGGGAAACAGAAGCACAAGGGCATCTATATTAGCTTTTGAAATAAATCTCAGCAACTGCCATTTATTGCACTTCAGTTCACATCCCTAAACTGTTCTAGAGTGCACAAACTGGATTCCAGTGAGATTGAACCAAGTCAGAAGACGTGCTCAGGGAGAGCATGAAACATGCTCAAAACTACTAAATTGTGTTTGATCTATGGGAACAGACTGAAGCTAATCCAAAGTCAAACCTCATGCGGACATTCACGTGCCCCGTGAACTCACTCATACTTGCTAATGCAAACATAACCAATGCTTACAACTAAGCAAGTGAAACTGGTCACAAATAAGTTAAGACTGAAAGCACCACCTTTTTTATTGGTTCTCACCCTCCCTCCCCCCAGTTTAGCTTCTTGAACTGACTCATGCAAGTGTAAAATAAGTGACAATAAATTCAAGGGAAACATCAGGCACATTGGGCTTGGCAAAGTGGTAGGAAGAGCAACTGAATATTAGATTAGCTTAGCTGTAATTCTATTCTATGCTTTCAGCCTGAAGATGAAGCCAGCGTCTTAGCTTTATTTTCAGTCACAATCAGCATATCATCACATCACACAACTTCATTGCAAAATGGCTTTGCTCTCAATTTGGGGTTCCATTTCTCTTGCCATTGAGGGGCACCTCAGACTGGGAAGCACTGCCTTATGGTGGAATTTTTTAGTATTTTATAAAAACAGCATAGGCTAAAAATCCTTTTTTGCAAAATATGAAGTCAAATCTAAGGGATTTGCATTTCAGAAGTAATTATTTCAAAATGAGGAACAAAACTTCTGTAAATTGCTTCCAGATACAAATGAAATATCTTTCAGTAGCTTTCTCAATGATATACAGACCCTTGTCAAATCTCCACCAACAGTGGAGGTTTAAATTCATACTTCGTAATTCAAAATAGATTCACATACAGGAAGCGGTGTGGATGTATATGTGTGTGTGTGTGTGTATTTTACACTTGCAAAACTACACAATGATGTAATTTTTTTTAATTAGAACCTTTCAGTTGACTGCAAGACAGACAGCAGGAGTCATGCTCTTTTTTCACTCTTCTGAGCAGTAACAAAACTACCTATTAGAGGAACAGATGCTGATGACACAAATCTTTTTAGTACAGTCATTTCCTTCTCCACACAAGACGCTTTAAGGACATCTACAATGAAGTTATAATGAATTATTAAGCACTCCTCCCATTTTAAAGGAATACAAGGGGCAAAAAAACAAGCTGAAAAAGAAATCCAGTGCGAAAAGTCTGAATCTTTACATCCCTAAAGGTTTACGTATGTGCCTAACTCTGCATGTAATTCCATGGAATTCAACAAGATGACATACGTACAAAATTCAATATGCAGGTCTTTGCAGGACAAGGATCTTCTTCAAAAGAGGACTTTATAATAATGTACAGGAAATCACTTGTTTTTTGATCGCAATGCTGTAAACAATCTCAAATTGATTTACTTTAGAAGGGTGTAAGTCTTGTTTTCCCTCATTTTTTCTGCTTTACTTTTTCCACCAACACCTTCTCTTCTGGTTTCCTGGCACAGTTTCAAGATTCTCCATATAGAATGACAGGTAAACCTACATATTTTGTATTAATTAACTAACACTATACATTTGAACAAACTTCAAACTTCCAGATGAACTTCATGTTCATCTAGAACATGAATCTTAATAACACTTTTCATTGAAAATGTTGGATGTCGATCATTTAATAATAAATATAGCACCACATGGTTACTTTACAAGTATCGTTTCATTTTAGTTTTTAAAAGATTCTCATCAGTTTTATAACTGAACTTAAATTCTCACATTTTGATCACCTCTCAAACAGCCAGTCAACTAGGATTATACCTAAGCACAAAACATTACTTGGTCATTTTTGCCCTAATTAGGTCATTGCTTGCATCTTATCTACCTGTTTTCACGTTCATACATCTCTCTTGAAGTGCTTCTTAGTTGCTCGATTTCTTGATTTGTTTTCAACCTTATTTGTTCCAACTCTTCATGCAGTTTTTTTTCATATTCCGTTTTATAGTGGTCTCTGGAAATAAACAAATACACAACATGGGAATTTAAAATTAATTCCACTGGGCAAAATATCAAAACTTCAGGTACAGTTGTACAAGTACAGCAGAGCACTTCCTGATTTTACATTTTAATTCTTACTCAATTTCCTCCCAAATTGCTTGAAGTACATATTACCCTATGTTGTTATGCAAATTAAGTAAATAATCAATCAGGAATAAATAATATTTAATTGAGAATAAATAAAAGCTTTATGCGTACTGTATTAATTTTTAAGTAATTTGACATTACTTAAAGAATATAGATAGAATGGTTAGAGTTGGAAGGGACCTTAAAGATCATTTAGTTCCAACCCCCCTGCCCTGGGCAGGGACACCTCCCACTAGACCAGGCTGCTCAAAGCCTCACCCAGCCTGGCCTTGAACACTTCCAGGGATGGGGCACTGACGACTTCCCTGGGCAACCTGTTCCGGTGCCTCACCACCCTTACAGCAAAGAATTTCTTCCTCATATCCAATCTAAATCTACCCTCTTTCAGTTTTAAAACTGTTATCCCTCATGCCACCACTAGTCCTAATCACACAACATTACGATTAACATTCTTCCAGAAATTCTTTGTCAGTCTCATATGCATGTTTATATTAATTAACAACTTAAAAAAAAAATTATTTCCTTGCTTTCCAAAGTTTTCTAGCTTCTTCATCACTGAGTAAGGGTTAAGTTGCTAACTTACCACTCTGCCATACTACTACAAGACTTTGTTGTGTACTATTTGCACCTCATATGGGGAAAAAAACATCACAAGAAACGATGACGATTACATGCTATGGAGATTTGTGAAGTCAAAGAACCCCAAGATTTGGGAATTTGTCCTGCCAACGTGACATATAAATTAATTAAAATACATACTTAAATTTTTAAGCAGCGGATAACAGAAGATTCCAGAATAAAATAATTTAATTTCAGAGTAATATTGACATTTTTATAACTTTGGAAGGAGTGTAGGGATTCCCCTAAAGAATTTCTCTGACAAAACTACAAAAAAAAGCGCTTATGTTGTAAGTACTTAATAGCTAAGGAATGTTAAAATTTTATAACGTCTAGTTAATGTTCAAGAATAATCAATCAGCAGTGAAGCAACTGGTAGAAATTACAGGTTTGGAAATAGAAGCATGTTTGTGAAGAGATATGCATTTACAACTGTAAAAGTTTCTAGATTTCTCCTAAAAAAAGAAAAAAAGCTGAAGATCAGGACCTCAGGATACAAGTCGTATGTGCAGAATCAGCGAGCATTATTACCATTTTCTTGGTACTTATACAATTTGCTATTACCATTACTACTTGCCAAAAAATTTCTGTCATTGCAGAAATTACACCTTCCCTCCCATGGCAAGACTTCTAAAAGTCAGGAAGGTTCACTGAAAAAATTAGAAGAATCTGGAAAAGTCTTGAACACTCAGTGATATCACCATAAGACAGTTCAAAATGACGCTTATCTTTATGATGACTAAAATAAACAAACGGTAAAGCAAAAGGCATATTCCAAGTATATAGCTTGACTGCCCTGCCAATGCCTTTTAATAAAGACCAACTGAATTGCTGCTGAAGCAAAGGACCATCATTTGTGATTTTGATTCCTGACCTGCTGTTACAGTCTTTTGCTTGAGCAGTAATTAAAAATGTTTTTGCCTTATCAGGTTGTTTCGTCTTCTTCAGGCTGCAGGCTTTAATGAGCTTCTTTACAGGCCTATTATTCGTAAGGATTTATACTGTGAATAACCTAAATGTGATCTGAGCATCTCAATGCAACTACAGATTGTGTTTTAAGACTAAACATATAAAGGGAAATCTTTTGTGTTGGTCTCGCTTACACACAGATACCCAAGAACTGTGGCTATGAGCTGCTAGCCATTCATCTTGCCACAATCTCAACCTATTTTGAAGTGTATATTTTTTAAAATTTGGCAGGGTTTCAAATTCCTCAGTTTCCTAAAGTCTGTAACTTTCTAACTACAGTACCCCAAATGCCAGCAGTTCTGATGGTGACCAGAAGGTGAATTATTCTTTACTCCTAAAAAGATACTTGGGTTTGTTCATCTTCATTCCTGAACTACAACAAGCAAAAAAGATACAGATGTGAAGCAACCATTAAAAAGCCTCAAATTCTTCAAAAGGTACCAAATAGAAGCTTATTAGTCAAACTGATGTAGCACTGAGGACTACAGAACGTCTTTTATTTGGTACAGTTTTATTCTGCTCTACTTTTATACCTCTCTAATTTATCTGACAAATAAATAGGATTCTGTAGAGCCCTCTAAGAAACCTAATACTGTAGACATTTGACCTGAGAGATGGATGATTTAAATTGCTGAATAGACAGGAACCCCCACTATGGGACCCAGTCTCACAAGATGCACACAAAGCCTGTGCATGTGCGCGGGAAAATGTAAAGAAGGGACAGCTTCTGCAATATTGCAGATCACATGCAGGTTTTAAAGCGCTTTACAAAACGATATCGTTACCCCCACTTTACAAAACAAGTCTTACATTTTTACATTTTACATTTTTACACTATGAAATAACTTATTCAATGTTTATCAGCAGGTCAGCAGTGGAATCTTGAATACAACCTAGGCTGCCCAAGCTGCAGTGCAGTCCTACACACGCTGCTCAATACAGTACACCGTCTTCTCTGCTATGCTATATTGTCCCTGCAAAAGACAATAACGGTCTCTAGAGGACAGCAGACGTACCTGCATTATTCATCATAGTCAATATCTTTCTTATGAAAATTAACATCATGAAGAGAGTCACCAACACCAATGATGTCAAGAAAGAGATTTGGTAACAGTACAGAACCTCAATGATGGTATCAAGATCTCTAAAGGCGAAGTAAGAGTCCCAGAATTTCTCTTTAGTTCGTATCAAAATGCAAGAGACAGACATCTGATATTCCAGAGGACAACGAGGCAGGCTTGCACAGTATCCCAAACTGGTAGAGGTAAGTTATATACGTCTCTTTCTAAGTTCCTCAAATGGAGACAGAACTTTAAAAATGCCTCTACATCATTATTACAGGATAAGGATTTCATAGTGATTTTCTAGAAATAAAAATCTGTCTACAAAAGTCAGTGCCTACAAGCACATTTCTAGAGGAAGACTACTACATAATTTCTTAAAACCCCATTTAAAAGCAAGATTCCAGAAGTTCCAGGTGAACATAGCTCTGAGATATACACATGTAAAACAAATTAAAAAAGTTGAAGTGACTGCATTGGAAGGAAAAATAGCATTAAAACCACTTCTGATAAGCAACATGAGCTGGAACTCCATAGCTGATAATTTCAGTAGAGTACTCTTCCATTTCCATTTAGATAACAATTTGTATTTTAGTTGTGTTACAGGAGAGTCTTAGTACATTTCATTTTAGTTACACAAGGCACAAGATTTACAGATGCTGTTTGCAGTTCTCTCTTCTTGATTCAAACAGAGGGAAGCAGCTGAAGAGAAGCTAATCCTATTTCTTACTCTAAGCTCATTCATTCAATACACAGGTGTTTTTTAAAGGACAGTACTATTAATGAAGTACATACAGGCAAATATTTCATATATATTGAATATATATATGTGGAATGTATATTGAAATGGTACATTGAATGGTATTTTTTGGCATCTAGATGTAGGAAAATAACATGACATGGATAACCTTGAATTCTGAATAAGAAAGACCTAAATATCATTTGAAATTTTGTAGTATAGCATTACATATGTAGCAAGACATGTAGCTGAATAGCATAGTGTTTCCTGTTCAACGTCCCATACATACATGTACCTACACCAATTCAAATAGCATAAGGATTTGACACTATTTATCATTTTGGATATTATACAATGATCGATTTATTTCTCAAGGCTACATTTAGAGAACCTATTCAAACTTGAAAGACTGATCTCTCTAATAGCTGATATGAAACATACTATGTCCTATTTTAAACATTTGTGAAAATCAAATATATTTTATTCTGCAATAAGAATTTCTATTGTCTTTCAGACACTCCTGTTTTTAATAAACATCATTTGGGGTGGGGAGGGTGGAGATATGTAACATATGCACTTTAAAGAGTTTTTCTCTCTTTTGTAATTAATTACAGTTATTTCCATAAATTTCTGTATACACCTAAGAGAACAGTTGCCATAGACTTCCAATACTGACATCTTCACTGCTATGGTCTTCTATCAAAGGTTTTAAAAACAAATGTGCTGATACACATTAAGACCCAACAGAAGCGTTGTATTTCTAGTTACACAAATATGGACTAGCTTTCTGAAAGTTTTGGGGTTTTTGTTTGTTTGTTTTTTTGATAAAACAGGATTTGTGCAAGAAACAAGGGATAACAGTTAAATAACTTGTCTACTGATAGAAGTGAAGACGCAGTAACTTACCTGGATGCAACATATTTTTCATACATTTCTTCCCTGGCTTTTTTGGCATCCTCTAGCTGAATCTGAAGTCTTTCAAGACGGTCTTCTTCATGCGCACAGCGAACACTAAGCTCCATGTTCTGACGATTAAGATAATCTTTATCTTTTTGCAACAAGTTGAGGGATTGTTGTATGGTTGCCAGCTATAAAAGGCATTAAAAAGAACACTTCAACATGAACTTCAAGATAAGTATTTAACCTATGTACGCATATTTGTGATTTCATTTTAACTCTTCTTCTGTGAAATCACCTGAACCAAAAATCTCTATTTACACTTATGTTTAACGTAAGTAGGTGAAACTTTATGCTGAAAAAAGACATTAATAGGATTATAATTTTATGAGCTTTCATTATTTATTTCTGGTAGCTGGCACCTGAAAAAGAATGCCCTTTAATCTACCTCAGTATATAAATAGTACTGAAGTACTGAATAGTGATAGTACTAAATAGTCAACTCGACTGATGTCAAGTCTTGGTGCCAAGCTGTCGTCATACTGGCTACAACATTCTCAGAAACAGAAGTGAAAAGTTTAAGGGCACCAGAGTGATTATTGCTCCATAAAGAAATAGTAAGAGTGCTAGATCTGGGGATGAAGTGTATCATGATTGTTGCGGACGAGGTAATGTTTCAGGCTAGCACCAAGGGCAGAAGAGGGTTACACGTGCCTTGTTTGGACTTTCATTTAGCATGATGTTGCTACAGAAGGCTGAACTGATGCTAAAATAGAAACACGAGCATCTTGCGATTCTCTGTACCAGCCTTCCCAATCACCAGATCAGTCATCTTTACTACTCCAAGAAGAAAGTGGTGTGTGAGAGAGCAGTTTCCATCTCTTCGAGGTGAACGTTGTCAGAGAACAGCTACAGAGAGTGATGGCACTGGTACAGAGTGGCCCAACTCCTTACTCACCATAGCAAAATGCAGTTTTATCACCTTAAATAATTTTGCCATTTAAGCTCCTGAGGATGTCACATGCCAAGTTCAAAGAATGATAAATAACTCACCAGAAATATGTCCCCCAAAGCTTTGAAGATATCATGTACATGTTTTAGACAGAATACACTCTTCCTGAGTCATAAAAGGACTAAAGGTTATTTAAGGGAGATACTCAAATCAAAGACACGGAACAACTAGTTAAACAGCTGAAAATTTGTACCAAAAAAAAAACCCGAAAAACCAAACATCCCTTACAGGCATGCTTCTCCCTCTGCCCACTTGCTGAGCATCACGGAGACTGCAGTATAAATGCCTGTTCTATTCTTTGTTCTATTTAAGAAAAACACACATGTGGCCCCTCTCTCCAAGTTATAGGTTATACATACAGGTTATACATATCTCCACAGTGAACACAGACATCATGGATTACTATATGAAGAAAGAAATCTAGGTGTTACTACCCCTCCAACTCCTCCTCTCCTGGAACAAATACTGTGTAAACACAATTGTATGCTCTTCTAATCCAGAATTTCTGATATCGTATCAGCATACACAAAAACCACCACGGACCTTCCAGGAGGTTCAAGTAATCGCACAGTTTGAAGTGGTATTCTAGTTTAAAGTAGTGCTACTTTTATTCCCTCTCAGATTAATGTAGTATAAAGTTCACGGAAAAAGGACATTGTTGCTGCTACACTGCAGTACTTGATGCGTACATACAAACATGACGTACATGACAATACTTTTTTGGCCACTGTTATACGCTGAGAACAAACCTGCATTTTGATGTCCTCTTACAATGCTAGAACACTGATGAATAAACAGCCTAACAAAGCCTCCAGATTGATAGAAAAGACGAGAATACAGAGTATATTTTCTAATAGAAACTCCGTTTCTTCCCTAGTGTTTCAGAGTATCTCTATGGCTACCTGTAAAATTAGCCAGAGAAGAACTATCTTTAAAGTAGTAGTAAAAGCCACTATTTTATCTTTAACACTGTTATACAGAGACACTAAAGAACACAATCTCCCCTGAATTTTCTCAGGTGTCAGTCTCATTTACCCAGCAGAAAAAGTGTTAACATGTAAAGATCCTCCATTTGATTATTGCCTGGATCAGTACAGAACTCATGAACAACCTTCTTCATGCAGTGCCCCTGTCACATCACTTTAAAAAAATAAATTTACAAATTAATTCAAGACAACGAATCAATTATTTCTCCATTCATTTTGGTGTTTCCTAGAAAGATTTCTATTCAGAAACACAGCTTAAAAATAGTCTTATTTTTGTATCAAAGTTGCACTGAGCTACAAACCATCTGATAATTAGTGAATGACAATAAAACTCAAAAAGTTTCTTTCTTGAGATTCAGTAAAAGCCTCTTCTCCATCCCAAAAGTTGTTGTAAAGTTACACCTACATCCAACAAAGGGAAAAATCCCTTAGTGATTCCAATAGTTTTGGAGGACGTTATCCTAACTTGCTAACTTAAGAAGAACAATTGATCCTGGAGGTTCAGTGAAGCAATCCTCCCTATGAACAATTTAGATGCAGAAATAGTGAAAATGGATACTGAGTAATGGAAGCTTGTACCGATATAAACCAGCAAAAGTCCTACAGATCAAGGCAATGGACTTGGAAACATTCTCTATGTGTGTTTCTCTTTGAGGCGCTTAACCCAAAAGTCACCATACATGCTCAGTAAGGAAGCCATCACTGAACAGAATTTGTGACTCTTGGATGAATGGATTAATGAACCGAGAAGCAGCAAGGGACATTTCTCTCAACCTGACAGGCTTCTATCTCTTGGAATGTCTTCGGAGCAGCAGAAACATCTCCCTGTGAAATACTAGTGCTACCAGAACAGCAATGACTGAGACCTGAGTGAAGTGACTGACCTAACTGGATCAGAACTCACTGGAACCCTAATGGAGATGAGAATCCCTCTGTGCCTGAAGTGGCATTTATTCATTTTCCCAGCAGAAAGACTTTAAAAGACTAATGGAGACACATTAGAGAAAAAACAGTTCATCAACCCTAGTAGATAGTCCTGCCCAAAAGGGAAGCAGCACTGGAATTCCTCTTGTCAATTTGCAGTATCATAGAAAGGAGATGTCCAGAATAGCAGTCTCTCTATTCCTGTCACAGAACCACCCTCTGTAAAGGAAAAGTGAAGGAAACTTTGGGCAACTGAACCATTATTTTACTAGAGTCACTAAGAAGAAAAACTACGTGTTCTATTGACATCTAGAAAAAACATATGCAACAAAACATAAGCCACACAGTGGCTCTGCCCTACTGTCACTATGGGTCAGAACAAGCTAAAGGAAGTTATAACTAGTTCTGCACCTTTTGAGGGAAAGAACACACCGCATTCAGCCTTCACTGGTAAATTTTGCCCTTGGGCTTCCCAGGTTCCTGAGCTTATTGGGAGAGTCTGGAAGAGTGAGGCAAAGGAAGGCTAAGTTAGAGGCTTAGTAAAACAGTATGTACATAATGCCCAAGGAAAAATGGAAAACACTTGACCAATGTTAAGGGAGATAGCCAACGTTACCGGGAGATTGGCCAGCTGTTTGAAATATCATAGCAAGTGAGCAAGGCTTCTGATGACCAGAATCCACCTTCAAGGAAGAGGACCGAGAGAACTTTGGGTGGGAAAATCTAATCTCTGTCCCTGCAAAGATTATGAAGCAAATTCTCCTGGAAGCCATATTCATGCATATGGAAGGGAACGGTAGCTGGAAACAACTAGCATGGATTTACGAAGGCCGAACTGTGCCTAGCAAACCTGACAAGAAAGTTGGCTCTATGGATGGGGGAACAGCTGCCCATTTCATTTACTTGGACTTTTGAATGGCTTTCAGCCACCTCCCATAACATCTCTATGGGAAAATTGGCAAACTATGCATTAGATAGGCAAATATCAGTTGAACAAACTAAACGTGAGCCAGAAGCGTGACCTGACAGCAAAGAAGGCCAAGTGCCTATCTAGGCTGTTAGCAACAATGCAGCCAACAGGGTGACGAAGATGGCGGATGAAGTTGCTAAACCACTCTCTATTATATTCCAAAAGTCATCGCAGTCTGGTGAGGTCCCCGCTGATGGGAAAAGGGGAAACATAATCCCCATTTTCAAAAAGGGAAAGAAGGAGGAACCAGGGAACTATAGGCCAGTCAGTCTCACCTCTGTGCCTGGTAAGACTATGGAGCAGATCCTCCTGGAGGCACTGCTGAGGCAGAAGAATAACGAAGAGGGGATTGGGTACAATCAACACGGCTTCACCAAGGGTAAATCATGCCCGACAAACCTGGTGGCCTTCTATGAGAAGGTCACAACATCAATACACAAGGGGAGAGCAACTGACATCATTTACCTGGACCTGAGCAAAGCCTTTGACACTGTCCCGCATGACATCCTGGTCTCCAAGCTGATAAAATATGGCTTTGATGGACTGACAATTCAGTGGATAAAGAACTGGCTTGATGGCCGCACCCAAAGAGTGGCTGTCAATGGGTCCATGTCCAAGTGGAGCCCCTCAAGGATCAGTACTGGGACCGGTCGTCAGTGACATGGACAGTGGGACTGAGTGCACCCTCAGCAAGTTTACCAACGATACCAAGCTGTGTGGGGCGGCTGACATGCTGGAGGTAAGGGATGCCATCCAGAGAGACCTTGACAGGCTGGAGAGGTGGGCCCATGCCAGCCTCATGAATTTCAACAAGACCAAGTACAAGGTCCTCCATCTGGGTCGGGGCAATCCCAAGCACCGATATAGGCTGGGCAGTGACTGGCTTGAGAGCAGCCCTGAAGAAAAGGACTTGGGGCTGCTGGTGGACGAGAGGCTCAACATGAGCCGTCAGTGTGCACTAGCAGCCCAGAAAGCCAATTGTATCCTGGGCTGCATCAGGAGAAGCATGGCCAGCAGGTCGAGGGAGGTGATTCTCCCCCTCTACTCCACTCTCGTGAGACCCCACCTGGAGTACTGTGTCCAATTCTGGAGCCCCTACCACAAGAAAGATATGGACGTGCTGGAACGTGTCCAGAGAAGGGCCACGAGGATGATCAGAGGGCTGGTGCACCTCTCCTATGAGGACAGACTGAGAGAGCTGGGGTTGTTCAGTCTGGAGAAAAGAAGGCTCCGAGGAGACCTTAGGGTGGCCTACCAGCATCTTAAGGGGGCCTACAAGAAAGCTGCTGAGGGACTTCTTAGGATGTCGGGTAATGGTAGGACTAGAGGGAATGGATTAAAACTAGAGATGGGACGATTCAGACTGGACGTCAGGAAGAAGTTCTTCACCACGAGGGTGGTGAGACACTGGAACAGGCTGCCCAGAGAGGTGGTGGAAGCCCCATCCCTGGAAGTTTTTAAGGCCAAGCTGGACGGGGCTCTGAGCAACTTGACCAAGCAGGAGGTGTCCCTGCCCACGGCAGGGGGGTTGGAACTAGGTGATCTTTAAGGTCCCTTCCAACCCTAACAATTCTATGATTCTATTATTATTATCCTGTATTCAGTAGTTGTGAGACTGTATTTGGTGTGCCATATCCAATTCTGTTTTCCCCATAAAAACATGCATTAACATACTGGAGCAAGACCAGAAGAGGTCTACCAAGATGATCATGGACTCTACGTGGTGCATGACCTACAAAGGGTTGAGAGAAACAGGAGATTTTTTTAAGAAGAGAAATCTGGATGCGGAAAGTCTTATTGTTATCTTCATCTAACCAACTGGAACACATAGAAAGAGCCAGACTCTCAGAAGTCCACAGTGACAGGACAAGAGGTAAAAGAAAAAAAGCTGCAAAAACTAATTAGATTTTACAAAAACTTTTTCACAAAGAGGGTGGAACAGACTGTCCAGAAAAGCTGTGGAATCTCCATCCTTGGAGATATTAAAAACTTGACAAAGCCCTAAGCAATCTACCTAAGCACCAAAGTTGGCTCTGCGCTGCATGGAAGGGTTGGACCAGCTGGTTTCCTGAGGGCCATTCTAATTTAAATTATTCTGTGATCCTGACAGACTTGATTAGACAAAGAATCAAATTCCTGAGCTGAAGAAATAGACAATTACTGAAATAAGAACTTTATGTTTACCTCTTTTGATAAGTCATTTCTTTCTTTAGCTTGTGCTTTGTGTGACACCTCTAATATTTCATATTTTCTTCTGAGTTCTGACAATTCATGTTCAAATACATCACGTTCACTGTTAAAATAAAGTGAAACTATTAGATGCATGAAGTGTAGTGAACAGTTTTCCAGTGCATTTGTAATTTCTCAGGCTTCTTTCACTTCATAACACTGACTTCTTCCAACCAGTCACTCATAGGGCAATTAGCTATAATCTTACCTTTTTTAGTTGACACCTGCAATAGTATCTTATTTTATGAAAAAAAAAAATTATTTCTAAGTATTTAAAATAATAATCCTAAATTATAATACAATAATCCTGAATTTGTATCCTAAATTATTTCATCCTCCTCTGATTATTCTTCATTAGTGTAACTTTGGGCTATACATTTCTCCTTTTCGTACTGCAAGTACCTTTGTCTACCCTTCTAGCTTTATCAAGCTTTTTATGCTATTTCCCATTACATTCTCTTGAAATCTTCTGCAGAAACTGAAGTTGGTTGAAAAACTAAAGCAACTTCATTCCCATCTTCCTAATCAAACCAAAAGCACTGTATAAGCATTCTTAGTTGCTACTCTCCCTTGATACCAGAGAGGATTGTACTACTCTTCTCATGTTTAAAATATACATAACACAGCTGCAAAAATTATGTTGGTGTCCTAATAAGAGTACTTTCCATCTGCACAAAGAAGCAGCTCTATGCCTCTATTCTACCTGACCCTGTCAGAGCAGAGAAATGAATGAGCCAGTATGAGCTTGTAGCTTGGCAAAAAGCTAACCAGTTTTATATTAAGCATAGCATAGCTTTAAAACTGAGATAACTTGTAGTACACCAGAACTAGAGGATTTGACATAGCATTTTAAAAGGCAGAAATGGGCCTGGAAGTGATTAACTCCTGCAATGCTCCCAAATACCCTCATGCAGTCATGCCAACAGTGCTCTCCCCCTCCCCTTCGTCTGTGCCTACCCAGATGAATACAACCTACTCTCTCAAATATAGTTTTGGCATGTTCATTCATGCCTTTTTCAACTCAAGAGTATTTTAAATGTACACTGTTAAACACTGGGGCCATTCACATGAAAGTTATTACAATCCACTTATTAAAATGCAGTTGCGCATGGGAAGCAAATCATGGCATCGATCCATCCTATTTGCAACAAGCTTCCAGGTAGATTCCACGGTTGTTTTAGTACATATAGCTGTGAACAGTTATAAAGAAGTCAAATGACTTAGTGGGAAAGTCACTTGTGTGAGTAACTGTGCCCGAGTTCATTCAGTATGAACAACTAAGGAGCTGACTGTGTTCTTCTATTCATAATCCCCATTTTTTTTAATCCATTCCGCAACAAGTGTGCTGGAGGCCAGATTTCTTGTACTTGCAAGCATACTGAAAAAGCAGTTTGGGAGCTGGACTGTGAAGTATAGGCATATGAGTGTATAAGAAGTCCATTTTCACTATTTTGCAATTGTTGTTTATGATTTGGGCATTCAAAGCATAGGCTAGAACTCTAAAATCTGTATGTTAAAAATGCAAAGAGACCCTGGAACTTCCTGCAGTTAAACCAATTCACTAAGGTAATCCTAAGATTCTCTGACAAAGAGTGCTTATAACAGCCCATTCAAATTTATGGTTACAAGGATATCTTAAGTTGTTAAATATTAATTCCCAAGGTCCTACCCTCTTGATTTACTGTGTAGGTGCCACACAGTAGAGCACAGGGCCTTTTCTTAGATCACTGCTTTTAAGCTAGGAAAAAAAAAAGGGTACTTCTTCTAAGATGCTTGGCATCAACAGCTCCCCCTTCTTTAGTTGCAATGAGACTAGTAGGCTCTTCTGAAAACACAGTAAATTGCTAAATATAAACTTTTAGGAAGATAATTTGATGCATTAGATTTTGAAATGTTGTTCATCTTATGACTGCAATATGCTACAGGAGATAACTGAACCGTTATTGGATTGAGGTAATGAAACATATCTGTGGTATGCATAAGCCAAAAATCAAATTAAAAACTCTAGTCAATCAAGGTTGAAGTTTATCTATTAACATTTGTGTGTTAGTAGAACACTTGAACTATAGAGATACCTACCATTTTACTTTATCATAGTTCTCTTGTCTGTAATCACCTTGCTGAATCATCTGTTTGGTATCAGCCAGTTCCAATGTTAAACGCTGGCATCGAACCTCAAGCTCTGACCGATTTCTCCTCTCGTCTTCATAGCTCTAGAAGGCAAGACATTTTTAAATTATCACAGATACACCAATGTTTATTCAAAACAATCACCAATGAAGCTTTGTGATGACCTCTTATGAATATTCAAGCGGTAGTATTTTCATCTGTCTCAGTATTTGGAAATATAGCACACATCACAAAGCAGCCAGCTATGCTGATACTCAACTTACTTTTATCTTATTCTAAATTGTTGATTGATGTACCTATTTTTTCTAACATGTGTCCATTAGTACAATTTCAAAGACCAGTAACCCTCATATATACAGCTGGTGGTCTACAAACCTACAGTAGGAGCATCAAAGTCACACCACCTTTATAACATTGTCAAACAAGTTTCCCTGTGAAGATACTTGCTGGTGCATTTGAGAAAAAGAAACAGGATGAGTCATTCAGGAAGTTTGGGAACTTCTGTCATTATATGAAAAATTTCAGCCAGTTACAATTTGGGAGTATCTGGTAAGTTAGGTTTGCTGAAGCATATCATCCAAAGCTTCGGTGGAAGAAGAAGAGAAAAAAAAAAAAAAGAAAAAAAAGATAAAAGGTGCTTATTTACTGGTCTATTGGCATTAATTTCCATTCTTCCTCCACATACACTTTGGGAGACTACTGTGTTAATTTTCATTTTTTATTCCACAAATCTAGTAATTTTCACTTGCACTAAAATCACATTAGATCACAATCATAAAATTGTAACACTAAGAAAGTTTTCCTGAGGATTTTGGATGGAATATCATTAAGAACATGTCATCTAAAGGCATGATTGTTATTCATCCTAACATACTGGTATATATGGCTTATTTTTATGTTTACCCTAATTAATGGATTAAGCAAATTAACACTGTAGAACACTTTCTTCTTAAAGCAATTAACATGCCATCATTTATAAAGATGACATTATCATAATAGTAAAGCCTCTGTCAGCTGTTTTTAAAAGTTTAGTCTACAAGTTAGGTACAGCTTCAAGTATGTAACATACAGGTGCAAGTACCCTGCTATACAGTGCAAACATGACTCATCTTGCAATAGGAAATGGCTGTAAGGGCACTTAACTTTTAAGTGCAAATTGAAAGATTAATTTTGGATACAATTCCTGTGTGGATATTCTGCGCCATTCTGCTGCTAATACCATGCTGGAACTCATACACCCTTCACAGAGTAGGCCACTGAAGCTGCTACAGTATTATACATTCAGCAGCTAGAAGACTACCAAACTATCAAGAATATAAAATTAAATTGGTTAACCATTGGACAAATTTGTCATAAACAGCTCTAAAGCACCAATTAACAGAACAAGTGAATATCTACAAAATTAGTTCCTTCTAATACCTGAGACCTAAACTAGGTTTTGAATTTTATTTAAACAAATTAGTTGCTAACGTCACGTTAATGTCACATAACAGTAACAACTCCAGGGAAGGGGGAAGGAAGTTAAATTCTTCTTTTCAAAAGTGGTACGAAGACATACTTAAAGTATCAAACTGTTAAACACATAATTAAAGGGGGGTTGTTTGTTTTTTAAAGATTTACTATAATTCTTGAAGAAATACCAATTCTACTGCATAGATCACTGTTTTTGAACTACCCTACTTCTAGGTGTCAATGTTGTAATCATATTTTTAATTTAATATTTTTAATACTAATCACATTTTTAACCACAGGAAAAAGCGTGACAAGGCAAGCTAATAAACAGTACATAGGCTAACACATAAAAAAATCCTATATGGTACGCTTAGCTCCAGGTAGCAGATACACAAGCTTCTGAACTTCTACAGCAATGCATCTTAAAGACATACTATCAAGCTGCCTGTGATTAGGAAAAATAACCCTTGCTTTGCATGTGACGAAGTTAATTTAGTTTACAACAATGTCCATATACCCTGAACTGATTTTAAGATCTCTGCAGTGGAACAGCTTTAACTTTCAGTTTATCTTCAAGAGATAGCTTGGAAGTCTGATGAACAGCTTTGTCCTGCAAAAAGGAGGTTTTAAAAGGATCAAGATACAGACCACTTTCAAGGACATGAATGAGGTCCTGGAAATAACACCAATAAATAAAAATAACTTAAGTCAGTCCACAAACCTTAAAAAATTAAAGGACAAACAGTACTTCCTCACTCGGAACATGATTGTGATGATCTTGCCAGCAATGCATGGCTTTTCTTCCGCTTCTTACTAGTTTTTGCTACTGAAGAGTAGTAACTCAGACAGATGAGGTGGTAAACGCAAACCAAGCTGTCCTACGTGAGATGAGCAAGCAAACATTGCTTTAAGAAATTGTTAACAGAGCTGTCCAAGAGACCCAATATTAACCAGTACAGGTGTTTTCTACAGAGCATGTGAAGCAGTCCCTGCTACGAAGTGCTTCCATTTGGTTTACAAACACTGTTGACAGATGGATGCTTCAAGCAAGAAGATTCTGAACTTGCCTGATCTGCACCATTTAAGACCTAAACTGGTAGAGAAACTAAAAATCTAATGACAGACCCCAGTTTTATGATACTAAACTTTACTGTTATTGTCCGTTTGGAATGAAAAGTAGCTTATAACAGACACTGAAATGAATACCTACCTAAATTTCAAGTACAAAAACTGGGTGACACATAATACATGGCAGGGATTAGTTGATCTTTCAAAAAGCCTTTGGGGATAAGAAGATAAACAACAGAAACGCGGGAAAAAGATTCATCAGCCAATCAAGCAGAAGTAGCATGCCTTCTTTATGCTGTCAACAGGTAAGCCTGTGGAAGATAGTGACCCTGCTTTTAAAAAGCTTATTTAAGAAGAACTTCACCTTTGAAGGATCACTTCCACAAACCAGCACTTTCTGTTCAAATCCCAAGGTACCTAAGGCCCTAGGCAAATGTAAAGCTACTATACTATTGTGATGTGAAAATCAACTCCCTCAAGTTATTTGGATGAAGAGCTGCTACTTAGTAAAGACTACATTTTGCTTAAAACTGTTTACATAGAATGCATTCAAAAATTATTGGTCGATACATTATTTATTTGAATACAACTGCCCAAATGTCAGGAAGAAGTTATACATAACTGAATGAACAAGACACCTCTTCTAGCATGTTGATATAAAATTGGTAATCTGCCAAGGACTGTAGATGGGGCACTATCTGCCACTAGAATCACAGAATCTTCATGGTTGGAAATGACCTTTGAGATCATCGAGTCCAACCAAACAACCTACAATCTCTGCCACTAGAGCATGCCCTGAAGTGCCAAATCTACACGTTTCTTAAATACCTCTAGGGACGGTGACTCAACCACCTCCCTGGGCAGGCTGTTCACTGGCCCTGGGCAGGCCTCACCACTCTTTCAGTAAAGTGATTCTTCCTAATATCTAATCTAAACCTCCCCTGCCACAGCTTCAGGCCATTTCCTCTGGTCCTGTCATTATTCACCTGGGAGAAGAGGCCAACACCCACCTCTCTCCAACCTCCTTTCAGGTAGTTGTAGAGGGCAATAAGGTCTCCCCTCAGCCTTCTCTTCTCCAAGCTGAACATGCCCAGCTCCCTCAGCCTCTCCTCATATGACCTGGTCTCCAGACCCCTCACCAGCCTGGTAGCTCTCCTCTGGACACGCTCCAGCACCTCAATGTCCCTCTTGTACAGAGGGGCCCAGAACTGAAATCATAAACAAAAATGTTGAGCTACTTCCAAAACAGGGAAGCCCTGCAAGAAAGGCAAGAAAGAAAAGCTTTGGCATAAAGTGCCTCTATCGCAAGAGAAATAGGGGGGGGAATAAAAAGCCCTTTCTCTCTGCATCCGAGCTGATGAGAATCTTCAATGAAATATTCTCAGGTGAAAAGGATCCTTGAGATAAATTGCATTAGAGACTACAATTAAGCCATTTGGTCCTTCTGAACAACTACTAGCAGTCTATATAAGCCACAGCTATATATCAACAGAGGTAGAAAGACACTGGATAGAAGAGGGAACTTTTATAGATATATATGTTTTCTTGAGTCTTGAAAATGTTGGAACTGCTGCCCCAAGCTCATAGTTATTGGTAGAATATTTTTCTTTGCAGATTTTTTCCTGAACAAGATAAATACGAACAATAATGAAGGAAATAAGGCACGTACCTCACCTAAGACTGAGGCCTCATCTGTTTTTTCTAGAGACATGAAAACCAAGTAATCAAAGCACTGCTTCCCCAGGGGGCTGGGGAAGGGTTCTAGAGTGGAGTCTTTAATTATAGAGGTGCAAACTTCAGAAGAAATCTCAGGGAACGCAGTCGTCCTGGAGTAGCAACAGTAGCCTCAATTTTACAACATTCAGATACATCTAGTGCCAACTGATCCTTTCAGTGCAATAGCTTAGTTCATTCTTTGAAGACTATAGAAGCATTTTTCCTACAGCTGGGAAACATTATCACAGAGAAAATTGTTAGGTATGTCTAGCAAAACCTGACAGCTACTAATCCCAATTCAGAGACGAGGTCTTAGAAGAGATCTTTGTCCTACATACATCCAGTTTTGTCTTTAGGCTAACCATAGCTTTTAGATAACTGTCATACTATAAATTTGATTGCAAGTCCTGAAGGCAACTTTACAGAAAAAAAAAGCTAAAGAAAGGATACCCTGATAAAACTGTATCAAGACCGAATTTCCAGGAAAACATTGCCAAGAAACTCATAGCCAGAAGCAGCAATACTTAATCTTCTAGAGCTACAAAGAAAAGCAGAATTTCCTTCTCAGACTCTTTTCCAGCCTTGATAGAAACACACAAGTAGTAAATTACAACTGTTTAAGGGAAGGTTCTAACCATTTTGTAAGCAAACAAGTCTGAAAATAGTACACCGATGTTCAGCATGGGAACACACACACATCAGAAGCTGGTTTTGTTTCTGGGAAGCTCCTGGTAATACAATGCTATAGCTGGACTTTCTTCTCTATCTGTTCCTGCAAAGGTGGTGGTGCCAACATTATCTGAAGTACTGAGAACTGTAAAAGAAGGACTGAAACGAGTCTGTACTATACATTTGGTAACAGATCACTCAGCACTGCAGTGCAAGAACATTACTTTTACCAGTTCCACCACCTCCCTTCACTCTCCTGCTGCTATACCTAGAATCAGAGGAACTGCACTGGTCTAAATCACAGATGCAACAACTGCGTACAGAAAGCCACTAATTCAGTGGTAGTACTGCGGAACCACTTATACTGCCCACTTCAAAAAACACAAAGTGGTGACAAAGATCTTTTGACACTAGCTGTGTTTATCAGATTATGTTCCAGTGCTACAAATCAGTCTTCACACACTGTTCTCTGCTACCAGTTGTCAGAAGCAGCTCCCCACCCTTCTGGGTCTGTGTTATAGATTCATCAGGCTTTGATTAACTGCTAACTCAGAGCAGCACCAGACTGTCAACAAGAGAACTTTGTCACAAAGTTGTAGAGTTTTAGTGGTCTAGTGGTCTTGCTCCTCAGCATACTAAGAATTAAATGAGTGCTAACAGAGGCTGATAAACACTTAGGACCTTCTGCCTCTTCTGAACAACAACGACAAAATACATTTTCGTATACCTAGAGTACAATTACAGGTGACAAAAATTTGAAAGATGTGTCTTATACCCTGAAGTCAGAAATAAAATTCTAATACAAATGAATTGAGGAATTGCCTAGAGATAAATTAAACGTGGATTTGTTAAGTCTTAGAAAATTAGTTTCTACAAGGCTACAATGACAATCCAATTTTAACAGAACCAAACTTCCTAGCTGTTACAGCTGGATGCTTGTAAACTCAGTTGTCTGAGAGGCCACAGTACCAGGACACTGCATGCACTTTTGTGCCAGGCTAGATGTGTTGTGCCGCACATAGCAAAAAAGATTTAGAAGATTTAAAGATCTGATTTTATACAACCAATAGTCAGCCGTACCCGTTCACTGTAATAGTGTTCAGAGAATAGAACTGTGCTGCTTTGCTTTCCCACAAAACAGTATCTAAAGGCTCATGAGAAGAGAAAAAAATTAAATAATCTAAGCATCTTACATTCATAAGCGTCTTAAATTCACACTCCAAAACAAAAACAGTAAAATTAGAGTTCATTTCCTTTGATCAAATTAAAGGATTACAGCCATCCCCTCACAAAATAAGATACCTGATGTTAGGCAATGGTTGTCTTATTTGAAGAATTCGTTTCACATTTAAGTTTTCCTAGAGATGGAGTAAACACATTGAACAACTTTGGATTTTCCTTTAAACTTTCTCAGTTCTTTGTTGGCTAGATAGACTTTCTTTCAAGTCTATACCTAATTCATATTTCTCACTACTTTATTTCTGGGTGAATATCTACATGTATAAAACTTACTCAAACCTAGTCTGTCAGCCATGAACAACCAGAAAAGCCAGCAAAATCCTCCTCCCACAATCCATTAGTAGTTAATAGAAAGATTTTGGATAAGTGTGTATTTTAGTTCCTTTCCATGTACCACAAAGAGGAAAAAGCAAAACATGTTGAAACTCATTAGGAAGGGACAAAATTATTTGCAATAGTAGAAAAAAATGAATGCTTATTGTAGGAAGTGGGTTATTCTCACGGGGGGGTGGGGCGGGGGGAGATTGTCCTAACTTCAGTGATGACTGTATTTCAAAAGTCTGTATTAGTAGTTTCCTAAGGAAATTTTAAACCCAGAACAGACACTTTGTTGATGAACTGTAGAAAACAGGAATATTGCAACTGCTGGAGAAAATTTAAAATTTAAGGAATATTCAATGGGAAACTAGAAGGATTTGAAGAGTGTAACTTACTAAATAACAGGCAAGGAACTTCAGCAACTACATTTCACGTAGCTGGAAATAAAAAAATTATTGGAATACCACACAAACAGCAAAAGAGTGTAAGAGCTTAAGTAAGCCTCTGAATGAAACTGTGCTTGATTTCCTACTGATAAATTTCCTTGAAAAAAAGCTTGACCTTATCAAAGGAGCTCAAATAAATAAGTTACTCCAACAGTACACCTTGAAACCATTTCTTTGTAAACTGCAAAAGATACTTAGGTGTGTTAGCTTTAGTGTACTAAGTATATTAGCGACTCTGAAGCACACTCACGTACTGATGATGCTCCTCTTACCTTACTATCTGAAACAGCTTGAGGTACCCTGTTATAGTGACGCTCATCAAGTCACTAGGACAAACCTGAACTAGCCAGCAGCAAAACACAGAGACTCTTAAGTATCTATACATAAAATACCTCCTATCAGGTCACATTTCATTAAATATCCAAAAAAACTTCATCCCTACGAATAGCAGATAGGGTAAAGACTTGGGTTCGGGTTTTTTTTTGTGCATATGGAAGAACTGCAGTAAGTGATCTTATCTGAAACTCGAGAATTCTATGGAATATTTTTTATTAACAACTACAAGCTTTTTTTTTCTTGTGACATTTCAACATCTATATCTCTTCTCCAGTTCATTTATTTTTTTAAAGGAGGTACTCATTCTCATTAGTTGTCTCTCCTTTTAAGCATGATTATGCAAAAGGGTATAAGCATTCAAAGCATTCAGTTCAACACAGACAACATTCTAGTGCTTTCTCATCAGCATCAAAAGAAAAGCACAGCAAACTTCAAACTTTGAAAAATCAAATCAGTGGGAAAGGTGGATACTGCCACCATGTGGTATAAAAAAAAAAAAAAAGAGAGAAGTTTCAATATTAAAGAAAGGTCAATGTACCAAGAAAATTGTTTCTAGCACAACTTTAATTATTGTTATCTACTATCTCACTAAATTGCTGCAGCAAAAATTAACACAGATGTTAGTCAAATCGCAGAATGCTGACATCCTCCTGTAGAATGTTATTAAATCAGAGCACATGAAGTGTACAATGAAGGAAAATACTCATGTAAATTAAAGTTAACAGGATTAATTTAATCTCAGCTATGACCAGAGATGATGACACAAAACAATGCTCAAGCACATAAATGCACAAATTTTATTGACTACTTTTTCTAATTAATTCAAAAATAGAAATAAACAGAATATGAATTTCACAAGATAACCCTGTATAATTAATATCTCTTTACGCCTGATTATTCCATAAGTAAATTTTAAGGAAAAAAAAGATGTGGTAACTAAAGAATAATTTCAGAAGTAGTAAAATGACAGTGGCATTTAAGTCCCTGCCAGCCGTGACTTGGATAAATATGCTGCGGGTAGCTGAAACTGTCTTATCACAACTCCAGATTTATGCAGAGCTAAGCTAAAATACAAACTATCCTAACTGTACACATACTAAGAATACTATGAATATTCATAAATACCTTAGAAGTAACATTCTCCTTATACTGTTGCAACTGCTTTACTCTTTGAAAGTAAAAATTAAACATATTTAGATAATTTGCTTTACTACTACTGACATTTATACCTTACCTGAAAGCAAATTACCTTTCAGTATGGAAATATATAGGAAAATTAAAATAAAAAAGTTGCAAAGCATAACAGAGAAGATACAACTCCAAAGAAAACTTAAAAAATGCATTTTTATATCATTAAAACAAAAGATAAAACAAATTACTACCAAGACATGATCGTCTCGAAAACTATACACTGAGCCATCATTGTATCTTCAACTACTGCTGGATGTATCTCTTGTCTTAGCTTCCCAGTCTTGAACCTTACCCTCAGAAAGCACAACAGAGCTGGTAAGAGTCTATCCTGAACAGTCTCATGAGCAAATCTCGCAGGGTAGCCATAACATAAAATTAGTTGTTATGCAAGGACACATATAGCATGTTTCCCCTTTCCCTCCCTCCCCACCTCCTCCTCAAAGTAATTTTTATAGAGAAAAAAAACTTTTTTATCTTATACATGAATAATGACTTGGAAAATGAGTTTTTCACAATACATATACATTTACATAGTTTCTTAATTGAGATAACTAAGCTGCACAGACCTCTGATAGACACTTCAGTTGGGATTTACACGCAGTTAGTTCTTCCGTTAGGCTCTCCTTTTTCATCTGTAGATCACTTAGCTCTTTTCTTAAGGAATGGACTACTTCATAGAATCGGATCTAGAAGAACAAGATATATATTCAAAATTCAGACTAGCAAAATTGCAATTGCAAAACTACAATCCCAAAAGCAAATCAGCTCAACATTTTATGGCAATAATTCACCAAATTATTTCTAGCGCATACCAGGAACCTGGTTGAGGCTTGGGAGGGTGGTGGAGGGGAAACGTTAAAGCAAAGACAGTGTCTTTCTTTAATGCTTGACAGCAGCAGCTAAGAAAGAATCTGTTCGTGTTTGTCACTGAACAAAAAAATAAGAATACAGGTAAAGCTATACATTTCTGTTCAACTAAGGCAGCTCCCAGTTAGGCTGCCTGATTAAAAAATACAGCTGCTAATGGACCACGTGGTCCCACCCCTTACTTGTGCCAACTCTAGAGCCTATTTGATTAACAGTATAAAAAGAAAAAAAAAGCGCCTATTTAGCAATAAACCAACTTAGCTTGCTAACTTCCCCCAAGCCAATATAAATTTTTATGGGGTGTGTAGAAATGGAGAGAGATTAGTTTTGTTTTCTGCCAGTTCAGCGTGCTGAATCTGCACCAAGAAAAATGCAAGAGCAAGCATGGGAAGCGGGAACAGCACATAACCAGGAAAAACTGTGACAACCGACACACACACACACTTTTCAGGAGTAACATGTTGCTATATGGGTTCAGCTGCATCATGCAACTAAGCTTCTGAAAGACCCGACTCTGCTAAATTAACACTGGGAAAAAAAAAACCTTGTAAAAGGATTAAAAAAAAAATCTCTACCACATAAATGTCTCTCTTCTCCCATTCCAGTCATAGGCATAGTCTCAGACAAATAAGTCTCAGATCTAAAAAATGGTTCCAGAACGTTTCTATTGAACAAGAAGAAATACTGGAAAACACAGTAGTAAAACCACAAAGTCAGTAGTAGAAAACAGACAAAACAAAGAAGAAAGAGCTTTTTTGATATACACCCACACACACGTACACAGAGGTTATTACTCTCAGATTAACTTGATACCTTAAAATGTTTGTTTTGGGGGATGAAAAGAAAAGAATAGATAATTAAGAACTATTTTCATGCAAAAGCCACTCCATACCCCCCATCATTAATGCTACGTTTGATATACGATTAAAGAAGAAATACAAGCAAGAAAGCACAGATAAAGAAATTATGCATTCAACAGCAAGCTGTACTACACTTCCATGCAGAAGGAAGACAGGTCTCTGTTTTGCTACCTGTGAATAGCAGAAGACAAAGAAAAGTTCCAGGTATATTCCATATAATTGACAGCATACAATTCTAAAAAACACAGAAGTCATGGAAATTTGCAATGTAAACACAGATGTAGTTTGCTTTATATAATAAAGCAAGTGTGCAACATGAGTTGAAGATTAGTATTAAGGCAGAAAAGTGAAATTTTCTGAGTGTTTTTTAAGTTTTCCCAAATACTGTGCTTGTTAGAAGTTGCAGTTGTTTCAATTTGTTGTACTCAGCAACAGCTCCTCTTTTTATCCTTACCTTTAGATGCAAAACAAACATAAGCTAAAACAGGATATATGCTATAAATTTAAAGTCACTTTTTATTGAAAAAGATGCAAACTTTCCCAAATATAGTTACTATTTTTTTTTGTTTTTTTTTTAAGATGGTAACAAGGGATTCAATTTGTTATGTCTAAGTTTACACACAAAATGAACAAAATTAAGGATGGTTTTTAAAACTACAATTCAATTAAATGCAAACTAAAATATGATAATTTTTTTGTTTATGTTCTGAAAATTCCAAATAATAAATCAAACCATCAGATGCTACAGTTAAAACTGTAAATTGTCTGTCTCTTCTGGGAACAGAACTAAGTAGGTATTATTGCCTTGTTTTACTGCTTTGCTACTATTTTTTTCTTGCAGTATCCTGTTCCTTCAGTATTCAAGGAGGTTTTTCATGTCCATCTCTGAAATCACACTGCTTCTAATGGGTTTGCATGAAATCAAACAGTGAAGATAGTTTTGTGGGTTCTTTCTAACTTCCAAACTACAACCAGCTTCATCTCTTTCTTTAGGAAAAAAAAAAAAAACAACTTTAGAAGCATGCATGCAAAGCTGCAAGTAAAATTTTAGTCTCTTAACTACACCTTCTGCTGACTACAGTTTTTGTCTATCTGTATTCTTTAAGAACTTGTCTGATTACATCTGAAACTGAGCAACTGAATTGCAATCAAATCCTCTCCCCCCCCCCCCAAAAAAAAAAAAAGGAATTATGGAATTTTTATTTTTTTCCTTAAAAAAAATAAAAACCTCGAGTGTCACTAATTGGCAACTATTTAAAGCATTGTGGCTTTTTTTTTTTTTAAACTTAAACTTTTCAAACTTAAAGCTTCTCCCTAAAGTTCTTGCATTTTTACTGCAATTTCCCTAGGACAACTAACTTGGCCATCATGCCACATTTACTTCCCAAACCACAACAACCCTAAGGCAGATTACCCAGTATCAAACCAAGATGACATGGGATACAGGTATCAAGCATAAGCATATCTGCACAACCTTCCCAAGAAAAGATCAATCCATTGTAATAAGAAAGTGCAAATGAGAGCAGCAGATGAGGGGAAGGTTGCAGCAGCAGTTCAACTGTTATTGCTACCTTAGCTTGCTTGACGGCCAATAAACATTCGTGCAACTCAGCAGTCAAAGTACACATTGCCTCTTGCCAAATCAATAAAGCAGAAACAAAAATTACTGTAATGGGATTTCAGAAACCACTGCATATCCTAAAATTACAAATTTATATACATGTGCTCTAAGGAAAAAGTCACCACTTTCTAGGCAATTTAAAAAAAAAAAACAAAAAACCTCTTAGCATGTGCCCACCACTTTTTATGGAAAACTAGAGTTAAGCTAAAAATGGGTGGATGAAGAGCAAAAGAAAGTTGGCTTCTGTTAAATTAAGTTATGTGAAAGTAGTTGTGTCAGTTAACTGCCTTCTTAAACGGCAACTAAGCTTTAGTTAGCAAAACAATGCAACTGGAAGACATGGTGATTAAAATTGGATCAAACAGAATTCACAGATACCATTTTTAAAAAACTTGTTAAAAAAATTTTTAAAGGAGAGTACACAAGAGTTTCGCTTTACCAAACAAATTCAGCTACCAGGCATCAGTTCAAAGACCTGAAGTACTTTAAAATTTTGCATATGCTGTTTCTAAAAAAAATCATTCTTAAGGTTAAAAAAATAAACAAAATTTTTACATGTAAATTAAAAACAAAAAAGCATGATTAAAAGATGCTTAAAGCATCATTTTTCATTTGTTATCATTAACATTAAACATCACCTACTCTTTGCTCTAACATGTCACTATTGCACCCCTTTGTGGAAGAACAGTGAAAAACACCTCACATTTGTTCTAATTCTAGTATTTTAAACTTGCAATATCTCTATATATGAAATCTGTATTTGAGCACTTCTGCTGTTTGTCCGGTATACCGGGTTTCAAAAAAGTGTATAAGCATTATATACACGCATTTACTTCTATCCTGAAGAATTGCAAGGCAGTGTTTTTATAATCGATAAATAGAAAAAAAAAAAAAAAAAGAGTCTGGTAATTTCTTGCTAACATTTTCTCTAAGCAGAACTCTTTCTTGTCAATGAGAATTTTACCCTAATATCAGTAGGCCATACAATTAGTCTGCACGCTGATTCGGAGCCAGAGATTTTATCTGCCCAAGAAATGCATCGTTCTTCCTTACGTAAGCAAAGCAGAAAACAGCATCAGAAAAATTACTTTTTCCCTTCAAGATGCTTTTCCTACCCTTCAGAAGCTAAAGGGATACATACACAGGATATGCAAAACAGAAGTGTGGCCAGCAGGTCGAGGGAGGTGATTCTCCCCTTCTACTCCACTCTCGTGAGACCCCACCTGGAGTACTGCGGCCCGTTCTGGAGCCCCTACCACAAGAGAGATATGGACGTGCTAGAACGTGTCCAGAGAAGGGCCACGAGGATGATCAGAGGGCTGGAGCACCTCTCCTATGAGGACAGACTGAGGGAGCTGGGGTTGTTCAGTCTGGAGAAAAGAAGGCTCCGAGGAGACCTTAGAGTGGCCTACCAGTATCTTAAGGGGGCCTACAAGAAAGCTGCTGAGGGACTTCTTAGGATGTCGGGTAACGGTAGGACTAGAGGGAATGGATTAAAACTAGAGATAGGACCATTCAGACTGGACGTCAGGAAGAAGTTCTTCACCATGAGGGTGGTGAGACACTGGAACAGGCTGCCCAGAGAGGTGGTGGAAGCCCTATCCCTGGAAGTTTTTAAGGCCAGGCTGGACGGGGCTCTGAGCAACCTGATCTAGTGGGAGGTGTCCCTGTCCATGGCAGGGGGGTTGGAACTAGATGATCTTTAAGGTCCCTTCCAACCCTAACAATTCTATGATTCTCTGATTCTGTAGCCTCCCAGCATCTGTACCAGCTGAATAACTCAAAGTAATGATAAACAATCACTGATCTTCGCTGATGCTCTCAGGTTCACACTGATCCTGTTGCCAAAAGAAGTTGAGATGAGAAGCAGAAAACAGCATCTTACTGCAATATATCTTTAGAATTTCTTCTCTGGGGAAAAAAAAAATTTTGTCCAAAAAAAGGGCAACTTCAGAAGTAAAAAGTGACATATGTGTAAAGAGGAAAGGGGCTTCACTGAACACATAAGCAGTGGAGTTTGAGTCACAGCCAAGAGTAGCATTTACTGCTGGATGGAAGAGGAAAAGAAAGGCAGATTAGGGGTAGAAGCTGTCTGTTACTCA
Organism: Larus michahellis; assembly: GCF_964199755.1. NCBI lineage: Eukaryota > Metazoa > Chordata > Aves > Charadriiformes > Laridae > Larus > Larus michahellis. Next base: position 177,848,903 of record NC_133896.1, read on the forward strand.
TGTCTCCCACTTCACATCTTTTTTACAGCCCTGTTCTACCCACAAATACAATCTAAGCACTCCTTTTGTGCTCTGACAGCTTCACTTAAAGCAGCTGGCAAAGTTACTAACTCCTGGTATCTGTCCTGTCCCACTACGCAGCCTTTTGTACTGACTGTCAATCAACTCCTGAAGTCCTGGAGCTTCCTGAACACCAATTTCAAGCAAGCTGACATGCAGTTCAGTTTGTGTTAAAAATTTGCTTTGTTAACCATGGTGGCACGGGAATCAACAAAAAAATCCTCAATAATTCTATAGAGGGCAGTGGGTACAGTAGACAGCTAGGGTGTAATAACCTAACAGGCCCCAAGCTAAGTGTTCTTGTTTATCATTCAGAGCCGTAAGATTTTTCTAGTACTTTCAGTAAGTCCAAATTTTGGAACTTTTCAAAAGATGTTCCCAAGAATATCCTTCAGATAAGAATTACAAGTTTTATTTCTCTGTACATATCTAGAGCACGGAATACCATCACTTTCATCCAGCAAGAGAACTCACTCATGCAGCATTTATACCTCAAAAAATGCACTAAGCTTCTTAACATTATTTACAGCTTCCTTAACTAGCTCTATAGATAGGTACAATGCTAATAATTTGGTGAATTAAAGTTTACATGTCTAAATCCTTTTCATTCTCAGAAGTGAGCCAGGATGCTCTGGACATGTACCACAGTCTGTGAAGGCGCTGTCCTTTTATTGCAAGCAGAGTACACTCTCTACCTACTCATAAGCCATAACTAACAAACTTCTTAAATCAAGAAAATGACTCTTAAAGTATACTTTCACGTATGCTTTATCTCCTGTGTTGAGTCAGATAGGAAAGAGCCACATGGAAAGCAGACGGGAAAGGCAACAGATCTCAACTTGTTCTGGCAAGCCGAGTTTCAAATTCCTATTTTCAGCCTGCTGTATTTCATCAAGGTGTACCCACCATTTAATCTTAATACCCCATTTGCCTCACCCTCTTAAAATACATCATCAGTTCTGCTCTCTTTAAGGCGTCAGAATCTGGGATTAAAAGTTTCTTTTCACTGGAATCCAGTTAAAATGGACTGATACAGAAGTACATCTGCCTCTGAAGGTCTTTCATTTCTAGTTGAAGAAGAATAAGAATTCTAGGAGTATGGACTAGCTTCTACTGTATGCACACCCCTTTTATTCTAAAAAAAAGCAATATACAGCTTGTGGTGAGTTGACCCTGGCCAGCAGCCAAGCACCCATGCAGCCATTCACTTGCTGCCTCCAGTGGGAGCAGGACAGAGGAGAAAGTAGGAAGAACAAAAGCAAGACGACTCATGTGTTGTTCTCAACAGCTTAATTAGTAAAGGAAAGAGAGATATGAATTAAAAAAAAAAAAGCATCCAAGTGAAGACAGTCGCTCACCACCTCCCACAAGCAGACTGATGCCCAGCCAGTCTCTGATCAAGAACCACCTTGGAAGTCACCCCTCCCCCTCTTTCTTTCTCTACCTCCAGTTCATATTACTGAGCATGACATTAGATGATATGGAATATTCCTTTGGCCAGTTCGGGTCAGCTGTGTTCCCTCTCAATCTCATGAGCATCCCTAGCCTGCTCACAGGGTACAGGGGAAGGCAGAGTGTGGAAAAGAGAAAGCCTTGATTCTATGCAAGCACTGTCCACAAACAGCCAAAACACCGGTGTGTTACCAATGCTGTTTTAGCCACAAAACCAAAACACAGCAAGATTCAGGCTGCTATGAAGAAAATAAACCCCATCCCAGCCAGACTCAGGACACAGTTACATTTTAAACCAATACAAAAAACCAATACTCACAGAAACATATTCAGGGATAGAAAGCTGATCTTCAGGAAGAGACTTTAGCTTTTCATAGCAATCATCTGTTAATTCCAAATCTCGCAAGCTACGACGGATATCTCCAGCCCTCTCCCTTAACTGATGATTCGTTTCCTCCAGTTGCTTCTGTCTCAATAAAATAGTTTCCATTTCTTGTTTCATTAGAGCCTGATGTTTTCTTCAAGATTGATTTGAAAACAGAAGACATTAAGCAGTGAGTAACACAAGTGACAAACCTTCACAAAACTCTGGCAAGGGAGTGAGTTATGCTCATTTCGTAGAGGGGAAAATTTACAGATATCAGGTAATCAGCACAAGACTGTATACCACCATGGTTACACAACCATATCAGATTATACATAAGAAGTCAGGAACTTCCTGGTCATTGACAATACGAAACTGAATCTGAGAAGTGACAGCCTCCACATATGCTGACTTGAATTTATAAATTAGTCTTAATTTACCAATTAAAAGGTTAAAAACATGAAAAAGCAGAATATATTTCCACACAAAACCCAAGGAACTAGTAAATTACCAAATAAAGCAATAGCAACTTCAATATGTGTCTTGCCAAGTTTCAGCATATACATCCTTATGGTCTATTTCACATAGAACCCTTCATTTTCTACCCAGTGTAGCATACAAAGCTGGGGTTCTTTCAAATAAATAAAAAAAAAAAAAAAGCAAAACAAAACACAAGCAAACCCACCCACAAACCCAAACAAAACACAAACACCATTACCCTTAAACAAGCAGCAGTACTTCCAGCCTTAAAACACTGTCATTACCACCAGTGACAAGTTATTATGCAGCAAGAGAAACTGTACATCACTTAAAGATGTTTCAAAGTGTTTATTTTATTTAAATCAAAGCAACTGACCTCTTTTTTGGGAGGTTTTAGCTGTAACTCTTGAGAACATATTCAACTCAAATCATCCTTCAAAATGCAGTAACTCCTACATTATTGAAAAAGTGCTTTGGGTTTGCATGGCAAGGTTTTGGTGGTGGAAGAGGGGGGCGCTACAGGGTTGGCTTCTGTGAGAAGCTGCCAGAAGCTTCCCTTATGTCCAATAGAGCCAATACCAGCTGGCTCCAAGACGGACGCCCCCCGGCCAAGGCCAAGCCAATCAGCAATAGCAGCAGTGCCTCTGGGATAACATATTTAAGAAGAGGAGGAAAAAAAAGATGCAGATGAACAACAGCAAAAAGTAATGAGAATATGTTAGAGAAACAGCCCTGCAGACGCCAAGGCCAGTGAAGAATGAGAGAGAGGACGTGCTCCAGGTGCTGGAGCAGAGATTCCCCTGCAGCCCATGGTAAAGATCACAGTGAGGCAGGCTGTCCCCCTGCAGCCCATGGAGGCTAATTGTGGAGCAGACATCCACCTGCAGCGCATAGAGGATCCCACACCAGAGCAGGTGGATGCCCAAAAGAGGCTGTGGCTCCAGCTCGCACTGGAGCAGGCTCCTGGCAGGACCTGTGGACCCATGGAGAGAAAAGCCCTCACTGGAACAGGTTTTCCGGCAGGACTTGTGATCCCATAGGGGACCCATGTTGGAGCAGCTTGTGAAGAACTGCAGCCCATGGGAAGGACTCATGTTGGAGAAATTTGTGGAGGACTGTCTCCCACAGAAGGGATCCACGCATTGGACCAGGGAAAGAGTGTGAGGAGTCCTTCACCTGAGGAGGAAGGAGCAGCAGAGATAACATGTGATGAACTGACCACAACCCCCATTCCCCATCCCTCCACAATGCTGGGCAGGGAGGAGATAGAGCACATTGGGAGTGAAGTTGAGCCCAGGAAGAAGGGAGGGGTGGGGGGAACGTGTTTTAAGATCTTTGCTTTCTCATTACTCTATTCTGATCGTCAGTAAATTATGCTAATTTTACCTAAGTTGAGTCTGTTTTGCCCACGAGTGTAATTGCTGAGTGATCTCTCCCTGTCCTTATCTCAAACCACAAGACTTTTGTTACATTTTCTCTCCACTGTCCAGCTGAGGAGGTGAGTGAAGCTTTGGTGGCATCCAGCCAGGGTCAACCCACCACAAAGTAACATTAGAAATACCAGCTAGTACTACAAGGCAATGTCTGCCCCACTTGTTTCAAAAAGACAACAGAAAATCCCGAGTCAGCAAAGCAGTCACGCAAGACATGTTCTGCACAGTGTGCGATTCTGTTAAACAGGGATGAAAAGTGAGGAAAAGACTGTCAGAAAAACTAATGAAAAGACTAAGGAAAGAAAAGTAGTTCAACTTTTTTTATGTCTATTAATAACAATTTGCACATCAGTACATTTTCACTGAGCACTCCTCAGATAACTCAAGTATGGCCAACATAAAATATTCCATTCTGGTGCAAACAAGCATACAGAATGACAGACATTTTTCTGACAGTCAGCTGCTCTTAGTTGAATGACTTTGTTGTAACTAATCTCAGGTCTGGCTTCACATCACTTAATCTGTTCCAGGCTTACTACAGAATATGACTTAGAATTAGTCACATCCTATAAACTGGTGCATCCTCTACTCTACCAGGAGAAAATTAAGTAATGCTTTTCCTTCACAATCCTGTTACAGGTGTTAAAACATTTAATTGACAAAGTAACTTGAAGAAGATTGCTAGACAGTCTATTTTCAACTACAGGTCAACTCAAAAGGTTTTAGAAAAGCAAGGAGAAAAGCAAGTTTCTACATCATCAACTGAAAACAGTTTGGACTATAAGCAATCCTAACTGAAGTGCTAAACATTATCCCCTTACCTTTCCCAAGTCATTCAGGCTGCAGAGTTATTAAAAATTCACTTTAAATTGATCGAAAGTCTGCCCCCTCTACCTACTCCTTTTGCTCTCTGCTGCTTTTAAGAACATTCTTACTCCAAGTTCCTATTAAATTTGAATCCAGGTAACAATAACACCAAAATCATAAACTTCAGCAAGTGAGAGCTTGTTTCAAATTTACTGATATGTAAATTGAGTATGTAAAATCCATTTTTAGAATGTTAATACTAATATAATCTGCAAAAGAAATCCTACTCCTGTAATTCGTAATCATCATTTTCCATTAACTGTTGTCCTGGTTTCAGCTAGGATGGAGTTAATTTTCTTTTAGTAGCTGCTTGTTTTGGATTGAGAAGAACATTGATAACACATACTGTTTTAGTTGTTGCTAAGTAATGTTTGTATTAGTCAAGGACTTTTCAGCTTCCCATAGAGCTGAGAGGGAGCATAGACAGGACAAGTTGGCCAAAGGAATATTCCATACCACAGACGTTATGCTCAGTATATAAATGGGGGTTGGCCAGGGGGGCAGGAATCTGCAATCGCTGCTCGGGACAGGACAGGCAATCAATCATCAGGTGGTAAGCAATTTTATGTCATCCCTTTATTTTGCATATTCTTTTACCATCATTATTATTATTATTTTCTGTTAATGTTCTATTAAACCTATGAGGAATTTTTCCCCCCCTCGCCTTTTCTCCCTCTTCTCCCTCCCCGATTTGGGGTGGGGGAGTGAAGCGAGTGTGTGGTCCTACTTGCTGACTGGAGTTAAACCATGACAACTGTCCATGAATTAATTTGAATTCATATTAATAAGTTAAAGATGAAGTTTTTTTGTTTTACTTCCATCATACCTAGCATCTTCTTGCTGTAATGCCAGCTGAGTATCCAGTCGTAAAGACAGCAGCTGCTTTTGATGGATTGCATCATTAAGCTTCTCTTCTAGCTCTTCAATCTAAATATAAAGAATATAAATATAAAATCAATAAAAGAAGTTACTTTGGTAATTTTTAAAACGTGTTTGACAAAAAGAACAACTTCACAGAAAAACGCAGAGAGACCAACGCACTGGAAAGCACAATAACGATTATCTAAAAATATCTCTAAATATGCTAAGGCTTCATAAAATACAATATAGATTTTGCCCTAATGAACTAGAAATAAAAAAGACTTCGTTCTACAATTCATCTTTTTTCAACAAATTGCTACTCGCTTCTCTGAGTTGAAGCCTAATTTGAAATCAGCTGAACAAGTCAGTGAAAGACACAATTACTATATATTAAGTTGTAAACGTAGACTGCATACAAATGTGGCAAAGGTTTTACACCTTTCTTAATTTCATGTATCTTAGTGGAAACTGTACACCACAAAATCTCCAACTATAGGCATGTTGGTATATTCTAGCCACATCTTCATTAGTAGATCATTGAATAGCATTCAGGTGACATTCTAGTATTTCACAAGTTCAGGTTAGAAGTGCTGTCAAGTCGCTTACACCAGTGACAAAATTATTCATCGTTTCTCAAAGAATACAGGTCTTTTCCTGTTCTTTTTCGAAAAGGAAAAACTAATTTGATCCCCCTCATCCATTTATAATGTGTTGGACAAGTCAGCTAAGTTTTACATATCTTGGTTTCCTCCTTTTCTTATTTAAAAAAAAAAAAAAACAAACCACCCAAAAGCTAAGCAGGTTTTCAGTATGCAATTCCAAGAAATTCTTTTCAGAATGGAGAAAACACTTCTGGTGCTCTAGAAGCATCAGAAACAAGAAAAGATTATATGACAAAAGAAGCAACATTTCTTACCTTGGTTAAGTATTCTACTTTCAAGTTGTCGATCATCAAGTTTTTCTGAGATAATTCTATTTTAAGGAGCTGAAGATTATGGAGCAACTCTTTCCGTTCAATCAGCTGCTTAGTGATTTTAACAGTGCCTTCTCTCTCTTCAGAGGAAGAAACATCATCAGTTGGTATTGTAGTTTCTAAGCTAATATCTTCAGACTCCAAGGAGCTAGAAATGTTTACTTTCCTGATTCCCTTAGAGCTTTTATGCGACATTTTCTTTCACTATTTGCAAACCTTTTAAAAGTTGTACTTTGAGATGAGCCCTCTCAAGGATCATCTGCAAAAAATCAAAACAATTATGTGAAAGGCATTGTGTCATTACAAAAAAATAACCAGTTAGGTCCACTAAGCAATACTTCTCAGCATCACGATTACATCTTTTTGTTCACACGAGAAAAACATTTTAACAAGCACTAAAGAGGGCAGCTGCCTGAGGACTCTCTTCCTAAATAATTACTAACAAGGGTTTTGACTGCAATAAGCTAAACGCTGGTGTGAACCAGGCTTACCAGTAAGATGTTATAGCTAACGCAAAACATGCACCTGCCATTCACACTGTCAGATGTGCATGCACTGAAAGCTCCCGAGACTCATGAGGCATACGGTGTCAGAGAACATCCAGTACGGGGCCTAACAAGCCCAGCTGGAGAAAACGGTAAAGGAATACTTTGATACCCACCTGAATCTTCTCTGAAGATGCAACTCCATTGCTCTTACCAGGCTAATTTGCTAGTACTTGTCCAAAAGCGAGCTCCTTTTACAACTACCTGGTACAGACCACAGGTTGTACTGAAGAGACGCACAGACCAACGCGTGCTGCTCAGAGGCCTACAGAGAAAGGACATGGTGTACCCAGAGCCCAGGGCCAGGGCCAGCCGGGGGCTAGCTCTCCGGAGCCGCCATAGGGAGCCTCTGCCCCCTTCCCCACGCCGGAGGAGACGCTGCTCCGCCCACCGGACGCCCAACCCTGCGGAAGCCAACAGGCAACAACGGCCCGACCAGTAACGGGGAGTGACGGGGGGTGCCGACCCCTTCTTACCGATCACCCAGCCGCACCGTGAAAGGCGGCCGGGCGCCCCGCCGAGCCCGCCCTCACTCACCTCAGCCGGCGGCAGCGGCGGCGGGTCTGGCGGCGCGCACGCGCTCCCTCCCGCCCCTCCCTCCGGGCGGCCGAGGCGGGGCCGCGCGACGCCATCACCACGGCGACGCGGGCGGGCGGGCGCGCGGCGCTTCCCGCGCGGCAGGCTGGGAGGCTCCGCCTACCCCGGTCCTGCTTCCCTCCGCCGCGCGTGGCAGGGAGGCCGGGCGGCGCGCGCCATGCTGACCTCGCGGACCTTCCTGAAGCGCACGCGGGCGGGGGCGGTGGTGAAGGTGGTGCGCGAGCACTACCTGCGCGAGGACATCCCCTGCGGCGCCGCCCACTGCCGCCTCTGTCCCCCCCGCGCCGCCGACGGCCCCCCCGCCGCCGCCGCCACCGGCCTGCAGGCACGGCCCAGCGGCGCCGCCAGCAACCTCTGCCCCGGCCCGCACTACCTCCTGCCCGACACCAACCTCCTCCTGCACCAGGTGAGCGGATCCCGGCTCCCGGCGGCGGAGGGAGGGGGCGGGTGGCGGCCGCCGCCTCAGCGGAGCCACAGGCCCGGGTGGCGGGTTGGGCCCGCCGCCTCCCTCTGGGGCCTTAAGGCCTGGTCCAGCCTTGACGAAACGCGTGTGGGCGTGAGGTGCCCCGCTCCCCTTAGGCGTGGGGTTCAGGCTTCGCTGCTGGAGGGGTCGTAGAATCATGGAATGGTTTGAGTTGGAAGGGACCTTAAAGATCATCTTCCAGCCCCCCTGCCGTGCGTCTTCCCGTTGTTACTTATGCCTGCTCGATCCCTGGATGGGTAGCCTTTTCTTTCCCTGCCAGCTACTGAGGGGGCCTTCAGCATCCCCGATTCCAGTGTGCTTTTAAACTATATTCCGGTTTCATGTTTTGCTGCCTGAACAGTAGGAATAAAGAACAGCATTTTTTTTTGTTTATTGTATTTTGATACGGGGATGGAAGGTCATGTAAGGAGACTGAGTAGACTCTGAAGCAGTGATCAGGATCTTCAGGTGGTCACTGAACTTTACCGTCGACCTGAATTTTCCTAAGTACCTATTCTGTTTTTCAGAGGCTGTTGTAAGCTTAATTTTTTTATGCTGTGATGTTGATTTCAGGTAATGAATAGAGGCTACACCATCATCCCCTGTACAACTCTGAAAGCACAGGATGGACTTTACTCTGCAGCTTATTGCTAATTGTGCGAAGGCTTAGTCTAGGCAGTGCAGACAGTAGAAGTCCAGGCTGGGAGGTAGTGGATTCCTAGACTCAATGTTTGGCCTTTATTTTTTTTTTTTATTGCTTTTGAATACATCTGTAGAAAGTAGAATAGTGCCGTGCAGACATTGGAGACTGGACATAATTAACGAATCCTAACATGTATTACTCTGGAGGGGGGCACACCACTTGCATGTTTTAGCAGTTACCCATCCCAAAACTTGTGAGTAAGGATTTTCTTCCCAAAACAGCAAGTCAAGGGACTTTTTTAACTTGTTACCCGTGGATTTATTGGTGTCTGTTGTCAAAGTTTGTATATACATACAGCACTGAGAATGTGCTATGGTACTCTGCCATGAACTGGAGCAGTGGGGATTAAGAAGTCTTGGTAACAGTAGGAAAAGGTTTTACCTAGCAGCTGGAACAGGATTGCAACAGTAAAACTTGGCCTGTTAAGCTTGTACATAAAATGATACTGGATTTCTTGCCCTGTCAACATGGCTCTGAATCTTTAAGGTCACCTAAACATCAGGTACAGAGAAGCTTGGTCTGGCATTGCTTTTAATTCTTATAGCCATGCCCTTTAGAGTCTTACTGCTGTCTCATTTGGGAGATTGATTTGCACAGTTCCTTGCCACAAGCTTAGGAAATTAAGCTCTCGCATCTTTTTCTCCTGGCTGGGAGCATGGATTTTTGGTGTACATTTCTCTCTTGCACACCATGGTTGTCGGGAGTTGGCAAACAAAAGTGATGAAAATTTTTTATCAAATTTACTCCAAAAAATTCGGTCTTTGAAAAGATGAAGAGCAGCTAACAGAATTCCAGTTGATTTGAATCTGTGGAAATTAAAATTGCAGTGCAACAGTGGGATTGTTTTTGGAGAACTTAAGCCTACATGCGCTCAGGCATGACCATGTTAGCTGTGTAACAGTGGTCAGGTACTATTTTATGGTTTGCATTGCTCGCAAAGACAGAATCCAGATATCCTTTAAATTATATTGGATTAGTGTCAGACTGTGGATAGATCTCCTTGGTTTACAAAGATTATAATTTAAAAGAACGCATTTTATGTAAACAAAATGTCTAGTGTACACATGGCCTTAAATTTGATTGGAGTCCTGCATATGTTGGGGCTGAATTTGGTGGGAGTCAGAAGAGCCCGTATCTTCACTCCAGCAAAATTCAGGTCACAAAGAGGCTAGAAAATCCTATTTGAACTTTTTGCCCACAAGCAGGAGGAAGCAGCTGAATATACTGTTCAGTTTCCCAATGGTGAGAGGAAAAGGCAGAAGTAGTGCAACTCATTCATTATTCATGTTAGCTTTTTACAGATTAACCAAACAAATATTTCAAGTCCTGTTTTTGGATAGTTATTCCATTGTTACTGGATAATTCTTATAGCTATCGGTTGGATAATTGTTATTCCATTTTGTTCCTCAGATTGATATACTTGAAGATCCTGTGATTAAGAATGTCATTGTGCTACAGACAGTCTTGCAAGAAGTCAGGAATCGGAGTGCACCAGTATACAAGCGAATTAGGGACGTGATTCAAAACCCTGAAAAGCATTTCTATTCGTTCACCAATGAACATCATAGGTAAGGTGTGCAATAGGGTATAACAAGGTTGTACTGATGTCCAGTAAAAGAAACTGGGAAACAGAAATGGAACTTGAACTAGGTAAAAAAATTAGACCGGGGTGCATAGAACCGTATGCTTCTAAGGAATCCTGTTGAGAAATAGTTGCACGTTCCAGAGCTTTTCTGGTTTATAATTATTATAAGCATATATTATGAAAGGTGATCAGAATATTGAATAAAGTGTACAGGCAAGACTGTTAACTTGAGCAATGGAATAATGCTTTTCCATTTTAGTGTCCCTTTTAAACATGTTCCAATGCTTTATTAATATTGCCAGCTCAGTTTGTAGCAGAATTCAGAAATCTGTTTGTTAATGACAGAAAGCTCTAAGAAATGAAGAAATGCTTTCATTTGTGCTCACAAGTAGTTTCCAATACTGCAGTATCATATTTCTAGGAATCTTGAATCCCTAGTTCTAGCATCTTGAATGCAGGTCCTCTTCGATCGTCAGTGAGAAGGTTGTATTAGAAATTAACGCTTCATTCCTACTTTTCTTTACCCTTCTGTCTCCTGACACTTACGTGGCCTATAGGCTGTTACACATATTATAAAAATTAGTACAGCAGTGGTTCTTTTGGTCTCACAGTCTTGATCTTGCTTGTCTGAAAAATTTTTGTACGTATGGATAGATGTTGGAATTTTTTTCGTTTTGTTTCCTCCCCCCCTTTTTTATTTTTTATTTAGAGAGACATACATAGAACAAAAGCAAGGAGAAACTTCTAATGACCGCAATGACAGAGCCATTCGGGTAGCAGTAAAATGGTACAATGACCACTTGAAGAAAATAGAGGATGAGGAGAATATTCAAGTTATCTTTTTAACGAATGACAAAACTAATAAAGAGAAAGCTCTAGAGGAAGGGATAACTGCTTATACGTGTAAGTGAAATGGCATGTATGTTTAATTTATTGCTCAGATAAACAATCTCAGCAGTCTGTTCATACTTAAATCCCATACGTCTCTTGCATAAATACGTGTGTGCTTTTGTAGGTGAGGAGTATATAAAAAGCTTGACAGCTAATCCTGATCTTCTAGATCGTCTTGCTTGTGTATCTGATGAAGGGGTATGTTTATTTTCTTTTTATAAAATAAATTCATCACAAATGGTTTGCAGTATATTATTAGATACCGTATTTCAGGCTATTAGCGTCAGTTTAGAATATGAGGATTCTGGACTTTATTACCATTTTGGCAATATAACTTTTTGACAGCTGAAAAGAAAAGAAATATTCCGTCTGGATTTGGGGCTGCTTATATGCCTATTAGTAGGTATCTAGTTATTTGTAAAAAGCCAGTTTCTTTAGATAACTGATGTGAAGATGAGAATTATAACGTTGGTTAAAGAAAGCGTATAAATATTGGAAATAATGGAAGCAAAATGAAAACTACAAAAGTATGTATTGCAAACCGTGTAGATCTTTGTTTTGCGTCTATTATTTGAAAGTTTATGTTAACTTATTATTGATCAAAAGCATCTTCTATCAAAAGCTCTGATTTTTATGGTGAGTTAAGTAAGTGCAAGCTGCAGCTCAAAGATGAGTTACATCCTCTTCTATCTCCTTGTGCTTTGGGTTTATCAGAATCAAGAGTTATATTTTCACATAAGACTGATACAGTTGAAAACTAACACCATCAAAAGATGGGAAAATTAATTTCAACAGAGTTAGTTCTGAGAGAATGGAGTAGGACACGCAAGAGTGGGAAGAAGGCGGAGGGTTCGGCTCATCTTTTCACCAGTTAGCTGTAGTTCATTCAGCTTTAATTTATTCTCTGACTGTTCAAAAGTTTAGTTGCAGTACTGTGTTTTCATAATGGTTCATAGAGCTTACAATATATGCTTAAACTGTGTCATACTCTTTACTATGCAGTACTATTTTCTTCACTGAGTTTATGTTTAGTCAGTATATCCAAATCAACATAAAAGTGTATGTCACTTGTGCAGTATCCTTTTAAGTAACTACAGGCAAACAGAAAGAGAAGAGGAGGCGTTTCTAAAATAGCCGTGTTTCTATGTTTTTTTTATGCTTCATTAGGAAAATTACTGCTTAGTAATAGTTTTTCATCATTGTCCATATTGACATCTACACATAGTTAAAATTTTGGAGTTTGTTAGCTTGAATATCATGTTCCTGAGATTGGTTTTGGAATAATTGTGAATACAGAAGTCTGAAAATTTTCTCTCTCTCTTTTTTTTTTTTTTTTTTTTTTTTTTAAGAAAGAAATAGAAAGCGGAAAAATAATTTTCCCAGAACATGTTCCTCTTAGCAAGTTGCAGCAAGGAATAAAATCCGGTATTTACCTCCAAGGAACTTATAGGGCAAGCAGAGATAATTATCTTGAAGCTACTGTTTGGGTTCATGGAGATACTGAAGAAAACAAAGAGGTGAGTTTTTCATTTTGTCTTCATACTGTGAACTTCAGCTAGCCTCAGTAATGACTTAAAATGCAAGTCTTCCGTGGTGACATATGTTAAGATGGAGCATTATAGTAATTTTTCCTCTTCTGTGTTTTTCTGGTGTTTTTTGTTTATTTATATGGATATAGACTATGAAATGTTGATTGTGCTCTGAATGTGTTTAAAATTATGCTTTATGCTGTGATAAAGTGTTTGATAAAATAAAGCTGAATCTTAGTTGTTAATAGTTTTTCAGTCGACTCAAATATAACACTTTTTTTTTAATTAGTTTGAAATACATGGTGAAAGACAGAAACAAGTTTGCAGGAGGATTTTCCAAAAAACTGTGGTGACCTATTGTGGGTCTCTCTTGCTTTATTTCCCCTGCTGTTTTCACGCCTGGTGTCGAATAGATGGGCTGTTCGCCTCCGAGCAGTTAACCCAGCTGTCGACCGACAGGATTCTTTGTTGGTACAGTTGTACAGACGCTGCTGGCAGTTGCCTCTTCCCTCCCTATTTGTGGTGGCAGCTGAAAGTGCTTCTCTGGCTTTCTGTTTCTTTTATTCCTCTTTCCCAGTGGTATGTGGAGTCCCCTAGCCTGCAAAAATAGAAGGCTCGTCTGATTTAAATAAAAAGAAAAAAAGTCTGGGGAAAACAAATTATTTTTATAGAGGTAATTGGAGTCCTGAAATAATATCATCAGTACTGAATGAAACCTAAAACATGCCTTTAAATGTTTAGAGTGCAGAGCCCGTTATATGTGTATACTCTTCTGTTATACTGCTGTGATTTGGGTCTTCTGTTGCTATCATCATGAATATTTGCATTTTCTTTTTGTTTTCGAAAAAATCCAGATAATTATACAGGGACTGAAACATTTAAATCGAGCAGTTCATGAAGATATTGTAGCTGTGGAACTATTGGCAAAAGATGAATGGGTGGCACCGTCCTCAGTGGTCTTGCAAGATGATGGCCAGAATGAAGATGACATTGAAAAGGAAGAGGAGAAAGAAAGCATTGTATGAAATAAATAATTTTTTACTTAACTCTTATGTTAAGAGAGAGATGAAATCTGCAATACCCTGCCAGTGTTAGGCTTTAGATTTATACATCCTTTTTATACTGACTCCTAAAAGCTATTGTGAATTTCGAAACTATAAAACTTAATTGTAGTCCTACAGTTGCATTAAATACATGATTATGTACAAAATGGATACTTTTTAATTAATACAAATCAGAATTTCCCATATTACTTTGTTAAACTTACTAAATCCAAAAGTAACTGAGTGGTAGTTAGCTTATAATGCAAAGCTATATACTGATGTGACGATTAGGATTTGCTAGAATAGGAACAAGCATTGTATCATGATGACAGTCAGCTTTTATAGGCAATGCATACATGTGGAACCAGTTGTAAAATATTCTTTAACTTCTTGCAGTAATTCCGCTTAATGTGCATGTACTGCACACACATGTATACCCTGTCCAAGAAGTATTTGCATTTTTTTAAAAACATGATCTTCCCACTGAATTCCATGGGAGTGTTTCTTAATTATTGTGTTTAGAATTACTGGAGAACTTTCAAGCAACATAAAAGGTCTCCTAAAAATTATAATAATAGGTTGGAAAAGAAAATGGAGATAGTTGTGTGGTAAGCAGAGACAGTGGAACAAGATAGTGTTTCTTCAGAGTCTTTTTCTACTCTTCTTTGTTTTTATGAAATGATGTCCATTTAAAAAAAAAAGACCACAACAAATTAGTCATGTCGCATATTAAAAATACTAAAAGTCATGCAAAGCACAGGGCGGCATAGTTCTGCTTATGAAGTCATGATAGAATTTATAGTATTTAGTGACACCTAAGTTGTTACCACCAAGGTTTGAGGTACATGCTGTAGTCAAACACGTTACCGTGACTTCAGACAGCTCTGTGGTTTTAACTCCTGTGTTTTCTATCAGCTGAAAACTTGTGTTAACAAGGACATGCTGAGACCTACAGGAAGAGTAGTGGGCATTATAAAACGAAACTGGCGACCATTCTGTGGCATGCTTTCCAAATCACAGATCAAAGAGGTAAGGATATAATCAAGTTATTGAAAGTGCAGAGATATATTTTTTTTTTCTGTAATTAGAAATTATTTGTTCCTTTTTCTGGCTGTTAATAGGCAAGGCGGCATTTGTTTACACCAGCTGATCGCAGAATTCCTCGCATTCGAATAGAAACAAGACAAGCAGATACACTGGAAGGACAAAGAATAATTGTTGCTATTGATGGTTGGCCCAGGAATTCCAGGTATCCTAATGTAAGTTAAGTGTTTTCTTCTGAACTCTCATCTATCTGTTTTTTATGTGTTTCTTAGATAAGATGCTTGTTATTTTCTGCAATGCTGAGTAATTTCAAAAAGTGTTGACGTGAATTTTAAGTTCTTTGAGTGCCGTTCTTTGATGGTCCCTAAATGATTTAGTTTACTCATACCCCAAAAAACAGGTATGGGTTATCGTACTTAAAAAGCTTGGTCCTTAGGTTCTGCAGAGAACATACATGTGCTAAGTTGCTTTATTTAGATTAACTAGGGACTGCCTTCTTTTAGTCTGCGCTTCTAGAAATGTGAACCTTTCTCTGTGGCTTTGTTCATCCACAGACTGATCACCATCCTGGCAAGTAGTTCTAAACACATTGGCCAAATTCAGTTGAATTGCTAGTGGGGCAGAGATACAGGTAATTGAGTTCCTAAAAGTTCTTTGTAAATATACAGGAGGATATAAAAGAAGTTGAGGACACTAGCTTCAATTTGTGTTGACCATGAGGTTTGGAGGAGGCTTCCATTGGCTTGTGTAGGAATGCATAGCTTGTAATGAATGAGAGCACAGGTGTCTCATGCATGTTTAGAGAAATTAAGGAAACATACAGAGGAAATGGAGGAATATATGGAAGGAGTGTTAAGACAAAGACAACATTACTGTAGAAGGTGAGACAGGTGAGAAAGCAAGTAGAGTTAACGTATTATGGAGTGGGATGCGTAACACAACACAAACCCATAGAGAAATTAGACCTTATTCATTTTGCTGCTTATACAGCAATGTTTTTTCTTTCCTGCAAAATTGAATTGCCATATTTACAATTTTTGCAGTCTTATATGTGGAGAATTTAGTGCCATTCCAGGAAAACAGGGGGAAATACAAAGTTCAGATTTATTTAATTCATTAAATGTTTGAAATTAAATTTCTCTCTTAAAGGTGAGAAAGTTAACTGAAGAAGGAAAGATTACTCCTTCTATGTAGTTTAGTATACTAATAACCTATGAGATAATGGTCTCAAATACTTACTTTTGAGCAAACAATATTGCATGTTTGTATGTGTGTGTATATATTCATATGTATGAATATTGTTTCTCAGGGTCATTTTGTAAAGAACTTGGGAAGTGCTGGAGATAAAGAGACCGAGACGGAAGTTCTTCTGCTTGAGCATGATGTCCCTCATCAGCCTTTTTCCCAGGGTGTCCTTAAATTCCTACCAAAAATGCCATGGAGCATTACAGAACAGGTAATAAGTTTTAAATAATTGTAGATATTATTGTGCCTTCTCCTTCAAATCAAACTGTGACGTTCTTGGATATCCCAGTGCACCAAAAAACAAGGAAAAATGTTGTCCGAAACCATTTTGTCTTTGGGTGGATTTTCAGGTGGATTTCTTACGGAAACAAGGCCTTTGCAACTTTTTGGGGTTGGCTAAAACTGTGCTTGTTAGGGATAGACGTTTTAAGATAAAAAATGTATTACAGGTTTCATTAAAAAATAAAAATATAAAAAAGTCTTTTTGCGAAGGAGAGAGACTACAATTCAAATAATTGTAAAACCATCCCTAAAAGTTTTTCTTCACACTAAATAGCATTGTAACCAAATGTGGCAGCCTGTGTCATTGCTAAAATAATGTGAGGTGAGGAGACTTTAATATATCCTGCTATAATCCAGAAAAGTAATTGGAGAAAAATAAATTGGTGTTTGCAGAATTGCTCATTATAAATGCTGTTTAGTGATTTTCAGGTTCTCCCCAGTAACATAAATATGCGAAATGGTTGCTTTACAATGTATGGAAAAATGTCATCAGGGAACAATTTGAGCATGATATGTTTTTCTTTTGGGCTGGGCTGGGGTTTTTTTGTTTGGTTTTGGGCTGGGCTGAATGTTTTTGTTTGTGCATTTTGTGTATTTTATTTTCTTTGAGGTGGGCTACTTTTATTATAATTTATTACCTACTCCTGTTTCTTTTGAACGTGGAAACTGAAGGAGGGATCTTTGTGTAAATTAGCTGTCTGAAAGTCAGTTGTCTGGTCTAAGATACCAATCTGCGATCTTTTTGTAGCCATCGTACAAAGGTAGACACTTCCAAAGTGTGCAGTTCCTTTCAACTGTCTAGACATCTAAACCTTTAGAAAACTGAAGTTAGTTGAGAGCAGTCATATCCTAAACAATTTGTCCAGCTGGACATCAGTCAAAATTTCACTTAGAAAAATCTTGATTCCTGGTCCTGCTAATTCTGAGATCATGAAAAGATTGCAATTTTATTCTGTTTCTCTTCCTGTTTGCTGTAAAACAGAAAAATTTTCAGTACTTTCCATCATCTTCTGTCTTAGTTTTTCTGTTCCTGTGGTTTCTGCAGATCTGTTTTGATCTTATAAAGAAATATTACTGTGAATCTTTTCCTTAAACAAAAAAAAAGCACTCTGAAAGTAGTTCATTGCTTTAGAAAATCTTATGCAAAGTGTGTTTCTCAAATGATCATTTTTACTTTGATACGGAAGATGTTCTTGAAAACAACTTTTTGGTTTTGTTTTTTTATTTCAGGATATGAAATACAGGGAAGACTTAAGGCATCTATATGTCTGTAGTGTTGATCCTCCCGGCTGTACAGATATTGATGATGCATTGCATTGTAGAGAAGTAGAAAATGGAAATATAGAGGTATTGTTTCTTTTTTTTTTTTAATGGTGCCAGTCAGGTTTTTTTATTTACTTCTTCCTTTATTTTACAAACAGTGCAATAGTAGTAATAGTAAATGACATAAGCAAAGCTCCAGATCTGTTGTAAAATAAATTAATGGTGTTCGCACAACTGTGAGAAAGTAATAAAGAAAGGGAGTTGATTTGCATTACATCAGTGTCAGAAGTGGGAATTTAATGTCTTCTAAATTCACCCTGCTTTCTACTCATTTGGCATGGGAAATTAACATAGAATTTATTTACTGCTTTAGCTAAGTATAAACATAGATATCTACAGCTAGGGTAAGGAATTATTGGTAGAAAAAGCAAAGCTACTGCTGTAATGCCTAAGGATTGATTATTTTCTTTTAAAAAAAAGCATTAAAAAGCTCCAGATTTAACACCGGTTCTCTGTCCCCTTATATCTGATTTAGTCAGGTTTTCTTTGTTATAAATTAATTCGTAATAGCAGAATGTGCCAAAATGGAAGGTCTAGCAAACAGAAAAAGAAACCCAAATTTCCAGTGAGCCCTGAAGAAAGTGAAAGAGGTTATTTGAGCCCCCAGGCAAGAAGAGTTGCATTGGTAATGAATAGAACTTTCCACTAAGTGTACACATGCCCTTGTTTTGCGTAATTGCTGCAACTATTCATTTTTTTAATATCAGTATTGTAGGTTTTAAGTATTTCTAATATTAAATATAGGAGCTGCTGATAGGAACTGGGAATGGGTAAATTGGGTTGTAAATAAAAACTTGAGAAAGTTTCTTTCATGTTGAGAACTATTTCTCTTTTGTAAGATGCATAATATGATGCTTGTTTTTTAGGTTGGTGTACATATTGCAGATGTCAGTCATTTTATTCGCCCAGGAAATGCTTTGGATGAGGAGTCAGCCAAAAGAGGAACAACAGTGTATCTGTGTGAAAAAGTAATTGTTTTCTATATAAAAAGCTTTTTGTACAATTAAGCAGTTAGATTTATCATGCTTTCCTCTTTTAATTCTTGAGAGTAGAGACGTTATCTCTAAATTAAGTTGGGAAAAAAAAAACAGCTAGGCTCTTTTGGGCTGTACTTAATTTCCTCAGTCTATCAAAATGAAGGTGTTTTCGGTCATTCAGCCTGCACAACAAGAAGGAGAAATATTTTTTTCTTTTTTTTCTTTTTAAATCCATTATCTGTAGAATATCCCTTTCAGCTCCCGTTTGAAGCATTAATAACCTGTAATTCTGAAACTAGACTACTGTTTTAATAATATCGATCTGAAATTGCCAAAGTAGCCTGTTCTTGGGTTTTCCATTGTTTTTTCTTGTGATTGATAAATCTCTTATTGTTTCCTATGATTTGAATTCATTACAACTGTACACTTAATCCTGTTTATTTTAACTTATTTCTCACAGACCACAGTTTCTTTTCAGAAATAACTGCTACTAAAAACCCAATAATTAAAATGGATCTTGGAATTAATTTCCTCGAAGTAGCTTACGATTCTTCCAGAAATCTGAGCTTTCTTAGCGATAAAATAACTATTATTTCCAAGCTTTTAGTATATTAAAAATCAGGTAATTAAAATACATAGTCATGATTTTTATTCTTACTTTGCAGAGGATTGATATGGTTCCAGAGTTACTCAGTTCCAATTTGTGCTCCCTGAGATCTAATGTGGACAGGTATATGTATATGAGCCATACTTTGATCCTGATATGAAACTCCAGATGTTTATATGTAGATTTTTAATAGGTTTTTCCACCCTCTCTCTCTTAGGCTTGCATTTTCATGTATATGGGAGATGAACCATAAGGCTGAAATTCTAAAAACCAGATTTACGAAGAGTATTATTAATTCCAAGGTTAGTCACATAAATATTATTATACTTCTGAAAAAAAAGCTGGAGACCTTTTTATAAAAACAGTGATCAACAGACTTGATAATGAAGTTTTTTTCTTTCTGTTTACTGATTTATATTTTCTTAGAATTAGAAAATGATGCTTAAGTACTAAAAATAAAGAAAATCTTAGAATCTGCCCTGGTCTTTTAAACCTCTTAAGACTGCAGTGTTTTTTGTACAGTTACTTTGTTATGCTATTTCAGTATATAAAGTTACGATATTTCAGTATATACGTTATGACAATTCAGAAGTATAAATATTGCTATATCTACTGGACGTGGTTAGTATATACCAGCTAGTCATATTTTTCAGTTAAATTTAGTAGACCCTGTAGGTGTTTAATACATCTTTGAAAATTAGACCTCTGAGGCATAAAATACATCTGTGAACAGTGTAAAAAACTACTGTAAATGCCCGGTCTTCTTATTATCTTGCATAAGTCTGTCCTGTTTTGTCCATTATTCTTTGAGAATTACATGCATTAGGTGTTGAATGTAAGCTTTGTATTATTGTGAACCAACTTTGACAGCAAATTGCGGTTTCTGCAAGACACTCCTATGTTTTTCTTTTCAGTAATCAATTACGTATCATGATATCTCTTTTGTTTTAACCTCTTCAAGGCTTCTCTTACGTATGCCGAAGCACAGATGAGAATTGATTCAGCAACTATGAATGATGAAATCACTACCAGCCTACGTGGACTAAACAAATTAGCAAAAATTCTGAAGAAGAGAAGAATTGATAATGGGTAAACGGTGCAGTGTCCCTGATACCTTTTTTTCCTTCCCCCCACCCCCCATTTTTTTTTCTGGGTATTTGTTGCTGTCAAACTTTATAATGCTCCTCTGCATCCATTTTTCCAGTGGAAATCTTTTGAAAGAGTAGTAGTTTGCCATTTCGATTTGCATAAAAATGCCTGTGTTCACTTCCCCAAAAATATAAGCGTGGGTTGTTAACTTTTCCTTCATAAGATCAATGAATATGGATCTCTTACAGTCATTATAGTCATTATACAAACACAACCAGAGGAGTAGGATTTGAAATTTTAGGAGCTACTATTGATGTGTGTGTCAGCATCATGATTTCTGCTAATTTGAACATTAATTCCACAATTTTATTTTTAATTTCTGCTAATTTTAAATTACAGTTTCATGATAAACCCAGATGTTGTGTACAGGCTCATGACTCAGCTGCTGTGTCTGCTTTACTGTAGTTTGTTAATACCACTTACTGTCTTCCAGAGCCTTGACACTTTCCTCACCAGAAGTTCGTTTCCACATGGACAGTGAAACTCACGATCCCATTGATCTGCAGACTAAGGAACTCAAGTATGAGTTTTATTTTCCTCAATTGGTTAATTTGTGGCAGGAATGGAATTACAGACACATTTAAGTAGCAGCACTTAGTTAATAGTGTGCAGAGTTCCTGTAATAGTGCGGGACAATCATAGAATTATAGAATGATTTGGGTTGGAGGGGACCGTTAAAGATCACCTGGTCCAAAGTCTCCTGCCGTGGCGAGGGATATCTTTCCCTAGATCAGGTTGCTCAAAGGCCAGTCCAGCCTCACCTTGAACATTTCCAGTGATGGGGCATCCAGAACTTCTCTGGGTAAGCTGATCCTAGCAAAGAGAGTTCCTCTGTATTTTACTGCACTATTTATGAAGCAGGTTTTGAACTGTATGCTTCATATATGAACTTATGTCTTTACTACTGATTTAACAGAGCACTAAGGTCCAAACTTTCTACATTCCACTGGCTTCTCTGTGATGCTTTTCTAACTAATATTAATGAAGGAAAGAAGGTAGAAGTTGGAGTTGCGGATTACTGAAACTTTTAAGAACAACAGAGAAGTTATTGCACATGTGCACAGTGATATAGTCTAAGTGAGGAGTTCTAGTAACAGAGCTACTGATTCAATTTCTGAAGATACTTAATTTCTCTCATGGTACTACTTAGTTTCTGTGCTAAAATCTAAACTTAGTTATGTATACTGTCATGACTTCATGGTGTACAACATGGTGCTTTCAAACTTGATATGCATTCTTCATCTTAGGAAGAATCAAGAGGCATATCTGTTAGTCTTTTGGGGAATTTTAAATCCCATTTTTCTTTAATGTAATTTGTTATTTTAGAATATTTTAGGTTTTTTTCTTCTGACTCAGCGTTTGAAACTTAATAAATGTTATGGTTTTAGTCTTAATGGCACTTGTCTATATAAATGTTCAAAACAACTAGTTAATATATAATATTGTTAGGATGGTGGAATGTTTCTTCATTAGGCATTCAAAGTAAATATATAATTTAATGCTTTTCTAACAATATAAAATATTTTATGTTGATAGAGAAACAAATTCCATGGTTGAAGAGTTCATGTTGCTTGCCAATGTCTCTGTGGCACAAAAAATTTACGATGAGTTCCCAGAGTTTGCCTTGCTCCGGAAACACCCTGCTCCTCCCCCATCGAATTATGACATCCTTGTGAAGGCCGCAAAGTCCAAGGCAAGTTTTTACCATGCTAATTAAGTTAATTAATTATAAAAAGCTATGTTTTCTTTCTGGTTGGCCACTTAGCCAAGAATAGGGGTTGGTGAGCAGTATTTTGAAAGTGTGTCAGCTACACTTTGAAATTGCTGGTACTTGTAGCAAGGTAATTCTACCTCTAGATGAAAGGAAGAATCTTGGGCTTTTTAAACCCTTTCTTAGGTAAAGCAAAGAAATCACTCTCTTAAGTCTTTTGTATTGTAACTCTTGTGTGCTGTGAATGTTTTCTCCTTTCCAAGCCACACGTGATTTTTGAGACAGTTTTTGGCTTTGGATCACATACATTATTGATGCACTTAAAAACTGGTCAATCACATCAAATAACATGTCTCTCAAAGTCAGGAAGTAAGAAAATGCATTCGTATGTGTTTAGTTTCCATCCTCTCCTTAGATGAGCTAGAGCTTAATTTAGCCTGAAACAAGTCTGATTTAATTAACAAGTCTGAACTGAAAAATTACTTTCTCAGTTTCAGGATCTTTTATTTGAGCTGAACTTAATTTTCTAGACAATGGGATGTGCATACATATTTCCTTTCCCTTCAGCTCTTCCTCCCCACCCCCCCCTTTTTTTTTTCTAGACGCGAGAGAGAAGCTCCCAAATTCTATCAGTGTAAGATTAATAGATGACCCCATTTAATTTTCCACTGCTATAAAACTGGAATATTGATAATGATTTCATTTGTACTCTGAAAATTATTTTTTAAGTACCGTTTTATTTGGAAAGCAAAATTCCTGTGCATAGACAAATACTCTTTTAATAAGTCAAAGTTGCTTTTCACTACTCTGACACAACCATCATAATTAGGTAAAAATATGCTATATTTTTGTTACTTTTTTTACAAATAATGCTGTTATTTTACCATAATACAGGCATAATTTGATCTCTAGATCATACTTTGTTGTCAGTGGTGTACAGGAAGGAAAGAACGTTCTACTGATCTTGTGATAAAACTTAATTTGTGTGATTGGAAATTAAAAATGCATTATGTATTTTCATGCTACCTGAATTTTTACCAGGGAACACTGGCAAACAGGGAACAAAATGTCATACGGTACTAGTGTTACAAATCACTTTTCCAAGTGTAAGTTTTAATTATTTTGTGGAGGAAGTACAACAAGGTCGAGTACTGCTTACGTTATGCTTGGATGAGAATCTGTGCGTGGCATAAATACTTTTTTTTTTTTTTTTTTTTTAATATCCCTTCTGGGATAGGAAAAATCAAAGGAATGGAAAAATCAAACCAAAGGAAATAAAAAAAATACTTGTTAATATTAGCCTGAAGTGTTTCTTAGTTCTGAATGGATGTCTTTTCTGAATTCCTAGGCTATTGACTTCGCTTTTCACTTTTTCTATAGAGCACTGGTAATAATGAAGGAAGGACCTTGTGCGTGTGCATGGGTGGAATTTTTTTTTGGTAATAGCGGCATTCCATTAGGTTATTAGGTGTGGTACCTGTGCCGCTAAGATGGATGTAGCTGTTACATTTCTCCTTAGGCTCTGTTAATGCGTGCTAGTAATACCTGACCTTTTTTTTATTTTTTTTCCCTCCTTCCAGGATTTGGAAATTAAGACAGATTCAGCTAAGGCTTTAGCTGAATCATTAGACAAAGCTGAATCTCCTACGTTCCCCTATCTAAATACACTGTTGCGAATTTTGACCACTCGCTGCATGATGCAAGCTGTTTATTTCTGCTCTGGAATGGATAATGATTTTCATCACTACGGTTTAGCCTCACCTATTTATACCCACTTTACCTCACCTATTAGAAGGTACTTTATTTTACCAAAGTTTCAGAGAACCAAAAAAAAGGGATTTATTTGTGAAAAAACTCTATTTTAAATTATGATCATGTCCATTTAAAACAAAACACTGTTTCTGTTCAGCTTTAGATTTCAGTTGAAACAGCAGTGGCTTTACATGGTGATCTGCTTTCATGTAAACTCCCGTGTTTGCTGTCTGTTACTCCTAATGTCTAATAAAACTTTGTTAAATGACTCATAAAAATAAGAGAAATACATAATGCTAACTGATCCTGAAGTGCATTTCTGTGACAGAGATATGTGTTAGGGATGTAAGTCAACTAGTAGTTTTTCATGTGGAAGCAGTGTTTAAATTTTGAGGAGACTGTATTATACATATAAAAACACTGCTAATTTAAAACTCGCTAGCTGTAGCTGTTGCATTGTAATGAAATCATACATCTTGGAAAATGAAGGGTGTTTTTTAACTAAAAAGTATCTAAGTTTTGAGGAAAATAATTGTTGTCATATTTTGCTCCTTAGAAACATTTCTAGTGAGATGTCTTACAGGTGGATTAAAATTCCTGTGCATTTCTGTGGATAATTTGCAGAGCTTCTAGGAGTCCTAATAGGAAATTTTCATTGCTGACAGAAGTGATACAAAATTCCTGGCTGAAGTTCTAATAAAAAGTTACGGTACCGAGAAAGTCAAGCCTGATTATGCTTTGCAGATCAATGGCATTGAAATACAATTCTACACTAAATTTGTCTAGTTCATGGGAAAGGGGAGAGGGAGTGGCTTATGCTGCCATGGTGAAACATTATTCTTTAGACCAAAAATAAAACTTTGTTTCTTCTTTGTAAACATTCAACAATACAGGCTCTATTAGTAGAATATAGTAAAGAATTTATCTTGGAAAATAGTTTGTTCTGGCTCTGCAGAGTGTATCTGGTCAGTGAAGAGATAATACAGGGAGTTACCAGCAGACCATCATTATTATAAAAACTTTCTCATCTATAAGACTCATAAAAACAAAATAATACTCAGAAACTTTTTCTTAAGTATGTTTTGATATGTCATTGACCATTTAATCTCACCTGTACAGGTATGCTGACATCATAGTACATCGACTTTTGGCAGTGGCCATAGGAGCAGACAGTACTTACCCCGATCTTTTAGATAAACATAAACTAGCAGATATGTGTAAAAATCTCAATTACCGACATAAAATGGCTCAATACGCACAAAGAGCATCAGTTGCATTCCATACACAGGTAAGCATTCAGAGGTGTGGGGATTAACTGTGGGTGATTCATGTTGATTTTAAAGGAAGGGAGGGAACATCGAGTTGTGCAAAACCAAGCAGGTCTGTAGGAATGACGAAGAATGAGGGCTGCTTCCTTGAGGAGAAGCTTCAACATTGCATTGCTGGTTCTGAAAAATTTAGAATAATGGCCTCTTGAGGATTCTTTTTACTTCATGTTTTTTATAGATACGATGAATGTTTAATACTATAGTAATGTTACAAAGTTTATGGGATTTTTTTAATTTGCTTTCAATAATGGTGTGTAATTATCACTAAGTATAGATTTGTAATTGCTTTGTTTTTTTCAGCCAGTATATTTGTAATCCAAAAGAATGTTCTAGTGCTTTTTTTTCTCATTCATGTATTTTACTTTTGTTACAGCTGTTCTTCAAAAACAAAGGAGTAGTGAATGAAGATGCATATATATTATTTGTAAGAAAAAATGCAGTTGTGGTTCTGATTCCCAAGTATGGGTTAGAAGGAACTGTCTTCTTTGAAGAAAAAGGTAAACCAACACCGAGACTGGATTACAACAATGAGGTATGTTTTTATAAGGTTTGTTCTTAAATACCTTTGGTTTTTTGATTTGGTAAGTGACCAGAATGACTAAAATCTATTCTAGTTGGATTTAGAAGGGTAAGAGAGGCTATTCTAAATGCACATTTATTAATCTGTAGTAATAGTGCCACTATGGCCTTTATAAGTCCAAATAAACAGGTTATGATAGGAATTGGTTTCTGTAATAGATAGTGCTAACACCTGCTTATCCATGTAAATACTGCAAAAATGTATAAACCATGTATTACGATACTCTGAACAATCAGGACAGTAATTTTTCTGTTCATTTTTATTGACACATAACGTTAATGATTTCCTACAAAAATATTTATTTGTATAAAAACATCGGCCGTTGTAAGCAGTGAGTGCTTATACAAAATTTGAACTTTCAGGTGCCGTCACTTACTGTGGAAGACACAACGTTACATGTATTTGATAAAGTTAAAGTGAACATTATGTTAGACGCTTCCAACATCCAACATCAGAAAATTCGGATGGTGTTAGTAGAACCAAAGGTAAGGCACAAGATTTGTGATTCGTGTAATTGTATTACCCTTCAGTAATGTTAAAAAATCAGCATATGGTAAAATTGAAACTTAAGCCAGAAGAAAAAAAATCATTTAGCAGCAGATTGTAGCGATTGCTTCGTATCTACTCCCAATAAAACACAGGTCTGCTTTTGTTTGCTGTTGAAAAGAATAAAGGGCTCTAAATTAAATTACCCTTCTGGACCCATCAGGGCTATTTCCACTGATGGGAAAGGTGATGATTTGCTGGAGTAATATCTTTTGAATTTCATGGTTCTGTAATCAAATCTCCCTTTTGAAAATCAGCCAAAACTCAGTAGGATCATCTTTTTGCTCCAGTAAATTGTGGTGTAACTGTGATGGGTGGCTCAGAAGGAAACTCAGTGTAGTTGCTGGCTGTAAATGGCAGTCCTTCCTTACAACTTCCACATTACAAAAATTCTCTCTTGATAATGTTATAATACCTGTAATGTCCCAATAACTGTGTCTCTGGTCTTAAGACTTGTCAATTCTATCTTCTTAATGCATCAGGGACACTGGGGTTTTCACCTGCTCTCACACCTCAGGCCTGCTGAGTATTTTTGCGTGCCATTACAAGATTGTGTACTTTCATTAAGTTATGTGTGACTTTTTTGGTAAACAGATGGTTGCAGTCATTGTGTATCCGTAATCATGGAGGAAAAAGAAAACCCAAAATAAGCAAGAGATCCTTGTTTATACAGTCAAACATTTTTCCTTTTATCTGAGAAATCATCTCTTTCCAAACACGTGTAAATATTCTGATCTTTGAGCTGTGGTATTATCTCGTGTCGAAGGCAATCCTCATGATTTCAAAAAGTGGGAGCAGATAACGGAATTCATAGTAGACAGAAACCTTGCATCCTGCTGCGCATTAATCTGCAGAGCTGCCCACTGCTTGCGCTCACCTGGCAGTGTTTGTCAGAGCTGCTCTTGTGGGCTTAACTCCGGAACAAACACTCGTTGCAAAGACTCCAGTCCCCAAGGGATGCACTTTCTTCTTTGAAAATAGGCACAAAGTAAGGCCAACGCAAGCTGATCTTTATTTATTCTCTTCCTCTCCCCTTCCCTTCTACTTCTTGTACTAATTTCTGTGAATGTCCTTCCTCTACAGCAAAGCCAATACTATACTCTTAGCTTATCCCTTGGTACAGGAACAGCTGTACTAGTTAATCCAAAATACTTTGTCACCCTAAGCATCAGTTACTAGTCCTCCTTCCTGGTAAGGAATGAGTGTAGGAGTAAGATGCACATACAGTGATCATTCCCTTTGTGGCCATTCAAAGCTTCCTGCAATTTACAGCTTCCATACTGTCTCACCCAGATACACATCTTTGTGTTCAGTAGATAGTCTTGTCCTGCAAATTTCTTTAATCACTTTTTTGCCCAGCTTACACTTCTGACTCCCACAGCATCTTGTTAACAGTACGTTCCTCAACTCACTGTGTATGGAAAAAGTACTTAGCCTTTCATTTGTTTCAAGCCTGATGCCCAATACTGTTACTTGATGACAGACTGCATTTACTACACTATGAAAAAGAATATTTTATTCCTATTTACCATTCCTCTGCCACTCAATTCTATATGCTTCTGTTATCCACTATATTAGCTCCTGCTCTTCAGGAGACTATTTTGTATCTTTGATCTTCCTTGTCACCTTTGTTTTTGTAGTTCCATTTTATGATTTTTTTTTTTTTTGAGCTGGAAGAGAAGCACATGCATGATTCTGAAAGCGAGCACACCACAGGTCCATACAGGATCACATTGTACATAGAGACATACGTACAGGATTTTCCGTGTTGTATGGTGTTACGTGGGAACACTTTGCATCATCTTTCATTCCTTCTAGTACCAAGACCAGTTTCAAGCAGTGAGTTTATACACACCGAGAGTTGCTACTTGACAGTTTTACACCTGCTTTTAGAACTGTGTGATGGACAGTGTCTCGTCCTGCTAGTATTCCTCTTACCCAGTTTGTCCTAAACCTTCTTTTTTTTTTTTTATGATGGTCATTTGTAAGTTTTCTTGCTGTTGATCTTAATTTTCTTGAGTGCTTGAAATACATTTTGATTACCTGTTGTTCATGCCTGTTTTAGGTTTTTATTATCACCAAGCTATCCAGTGATGGAGAAGCAAGGAAGAATTCCCTGCCTCTCACTTACTTGGAGAATTTTTATTACTATTCCTCAGTCTTTTGGGCTTGCCTGTTTATTTTAACTTATTTCTTCATGTGGACAGGATTTTTACTTCTTAAAGGATGACTGTTGACTTGTAATACAGATCACTGACATTTTTTTTTTTCAAGCGTTGTCTTGAAATGCTATTAATAAATGGCATATTCTTACTCCCAAGTCTCTTAAAATTCCATCTCATCCCTGAAAGCATCTTACCTTTTTGCTACCCCCTTTAATAAAATTTTCACTAAATTCCTTCAAAATTGCAGTAATAAGGTTTGGGTTTTCTTTCCTTCTATCGGGGTGATGCATTTTGAGTAATTACAGTGAAATCAGAGGGCTGGGTCTGTTGGTAACCTCTTGAGCAGGTCCTCAGACAAGAGCTGCTTCTCCCTTTTTCTGGGTTCTCCGTCTAGTTGCTCAAAGAAACAGGCGTTTATGGGACTTAGAAACCAAGTGTCTGTCTTGAGCCTTCTCATGACGCGTAGTCGTTGAAGATAACTTACTGTTGCTGTGTTACCTGTTCTCACAGCCTCTCCAGTACTCCTTAGCACGTCATAATCCTTGCCATCCTAACTAGCTGACCCAAAACCATAGCCTTCAGCTTATGGCGGTGGGTTGTGTTCCAGCACAGGTGCCTGCGTTACTCTAATACAATTAAGTGGCTCTTCTACTGGTACACGTTGTCGCTTTCACATGATTTATAACCTGGTAAAGTCCTAGTGGTGAGCTTCCTTGCATCAAGCTTCTCAAGTGCCCGTTGCCTTCTTGAATTAGACATTGCGTTTGAGTCTACAGGCAAACCGCAAGAGGAGCCTGCACGTCTGGGC
The DNA here is from genome assembly GCF_964199755.1 of Larus michahellis. Lineage (NCBI taxonomy): Eukaryota > Metazoa > Chordata > Aves > Charadriiformes > Laridae > Larus > Larus michahellis. The sequence continues at coordinate 177,878,266 of NC_133896.1, forward strand.
TTGGTCCAATTGTTTTATGGACCCTACTTAAATGAACTGTTTCATTATGGCCTGCTTCACCCTTCTCTGCTTGAATGCCACTCATTTCCGTATTCTCACGGAAAGCATAGCCTGCTTCTTGGTGACCTCTTCCCTTGAGGACAAGCCGTTCTCTGTAAGCATGCAGGCTTTTTTATTCTTCTTGTTCCTTGCTTTAGAAAAAGTCTATTTTCCACTTATTTCAAAAGTTTTGCCAGTTTTTCTGCCAAAGCTAAATGCCTTTTTGCTCTGTTGTGTCCCGAGCCTCACAGGGCCTCTGCTTGACAGGAGCAGCACTTCAGAAAACACCACGGTGGTGATTATTGTAAAAGCAAAATGAAAATTGTTAGGTCAGGACCCCTTTTCACCCCTCTCATTCACACCCCCTGCCTTCTAAGCCTTTGTTAAGGCCGAGGAGGTGGCGCTTATAATCTGGTGCAAACTGCTGGCCATTTACTCAGGAGGGGTGCTGCTGCTTCTCCTCCCCTGAGCTTTTTCCAGCTTGTACTTCAGTCGAGTGTCCTAGCTGGGATTGTCACAGGATGGGAGACCCTCTCTTAGATGAATGCTAACAGGATTTTCTGCTGTTCATACAGTGTTTGTAAAAGGTCTGTACAAGTAAAGTTGAGTTAAAAGTGTTCCGACTTCTAATTGTTCTCTCACTGCAGATACCAGGAAATGATGCGCCTGCAAATCTACCTACAGAGATAAACAGCAAGAATGAACCCGAGAAAAAGAAAAAGAAGCTACAAAAATAGCTGGATGTAAAAGTTAATAGGAAGTCACACATGAATCATTTGTATTTACGTATTTTTCCCTATGGGCAAAATGCTAGGAACAGGTTTTGTTTACTTTTAATTACACATTTTTTTAATATTTGTAAAACTGGCTTTTTTTTAAAAAAAACTTTTTATGAATATATATATGCAGGAGAACAATAGTTTTAAAACCAAGTACGTCTACGGTTTTGTCTTGTGGGTGAAAATAAATGCTTCTGCAAAGCGAAGGAAAAGTAGTATTTTATTAACAGCCTTTCACCATTCAGGAGTCCGTCAGAAGTCAGTCTCGTCAGCCTTCAGCGCATTCCCTTGAGCACCTCAGAACTGAAAGAAGTAATTGTGCTAGTTCCTGCTCCTAAATGCTAACAGAATTTACTCTTGAAAGATAAATTCCACAGGCTTACTTACACTTCCTTCTGGGAAAGGTCTCTTTCACGCCACGTTAGCTGGGTGTATACATGCCACACGGCATGCAGATGGAGAGAGAAAGTATACCATAAAAGTGCATTAGTCTTTGTCCTAGCCCTTAAGGCAATTTAAAATCATTGCTTAGCCTCTGATGAACTGCCTTAAAAAATAAAAAAAGGATGGAAACCATCAGTTATATTTGTGTTACACAAAAATCCACAAGTAACAAGTTCTGCAGTGATCTTTCTAGCTTGCGTTGCCAAGATGCTGGTGAGTTAGAATTCTCAAAAAAACCCACAGGCGTTTTGTGCCTTGAACTGCGTTGTTACAGTCCAGCTACATCACCTGGCTACATTGTCCTAAAACATGTTTTACATGCTGTGAGGACTGAAGTCATTTTAAGTGGCCTTCTAGCTTCAGTGCTGAACTCCCACCACAGGGATTTTGTTCGAGGTGGCTGCTATTGAATTCTGCAAGTTCGTTTCAGTAAAAATCCCCCCCGAGCGTGCCTTGGATTACAGTAGTGTGTATAGATCGGGTCTGCTGATGCCAATTCCTAGCTCTGGAAGCCAAGAAACTGCAATCCCACATGCTACAGGTGTTCCTCGGAGATCTTGAGGAGTTACAGCTCACAAGCTTCTATACTCGTCACTTACTCCTCAGTGGTCTCCTTGGGTAATCGGCGGGTCACAGGTGATCAATACATGGTTGTCTCTTGGCCACGTTTACTCAGCTCCCTGTATGCTGTCGTTGTAAAGGCTTGGAGCAGATTTATGAAGTACATACGTATAAAAGGCATTAAAAGGAGACAACGTGTTTAACCAATCGCAGTAGAACCCTGTGAACAATACGTTTGAATCCTGTCACCGCTCTTCTAAAAGGCTTATTCGGAAACTTTAAAAATTAAGTTTCAAGAAAGATGTGCAGGGCACTGGATCTACAACTGGTACGACACTTTTAATTCAGCACCATACATTGTAGTAACTGAAGCCATTTTTTAAACTGTATGTACGAGAGCAAAAGCTTGCCAAGCTCCTTACCTTAACGCCTTCCTCCGTCCCCCAGCGCCGCCCCCCCCGACCCTACACACGTACACGTGTTCCAGGCAGCACTGACACAAAAGATGCTGCAGATTGTCGCCAAAAAATTTAATGCAAACCATCTAGGTACGAAAGAGATGTCTTTATTCTGTTTCATTACTCCATTTACAATTATTATACATGTTAAAGGTCTCTCGGTAAAACTACTGAAATTAATTTAATGTAAACAACGACCGTTTTGTGCAACGCGTGCCGACCAACGTATTAAGTACAACTAGAGAAACAGAATGGTCAAATGATTTCCACGATAATTTGCACGGTAGGTTTCTTCTACAAAAATCATTATAAAAACGTAATAAAAAATATGCATGTTTTCATAAAATAAATAATTCCCATCTAATTGAAGGCTATAAACTAGGGTAGAAAATACAAGCAGTTTATTTGGAGGGATCCTTAATTACTTCTCGCATTCACCCATTTCTGCTGTTACTCTTCCCTTACCCTTTAAGAAAATGCTTACGCAGGGTGCAAGTAAATATTTTAGTGATTGCTTTTTTTATCTGTGAATACTTTGGATGTATTACTATAAAGAATTTTAAAAAATTAATCAAATAAAATCAAATCTTAATTATACATATCATGCCAAACAGTTCAGAAAGAGATCATAATTTGGACCACCCTGCTTCTCATCTTCCTCTTTACATTAACGTTACTACTGTTTTTAGTAATCACACTTGCAAAAATAAATCCTTTGTACAGTCCGGAAATCTGAAATTCACCCTTTCAATTGATGATTGTTAAAGAGAATTAGCATGAGAAACAGAAAAGACGCAAGATCATAAATAACTTTTAAATCTCAGACAAGTTGTGTCTTGTTTTTGAGCTACAAACCTTACAAGCTGAAGCCAAGAACATTTTGAAGGCCCTATTCAATAAGTTCATTTTCCAGAAGTCTAAGGTCATTCTAACAAAATTCATCCCCTAAAAGTTAGCAATTCAGTTTGTTTCCGGCTTTTAGTAGGGCACTGTTTCAAGAGCATGACACAGCTGATTCAGGATGTTAGGTTCAATTACCGTCTAGCCGGTTACAAAAATCTTGATTAAATTGCTACGGAAGTAAAAATAATGCATGTCATGTTTGCTGGTTAGAAATCTCAAGTAAGTTTTTTCTATTGTGTTTGCAATGTGAGAACTAAAACTTTATTGCTTTATTGACCGGATAGAAGTTTCCCTTTAACTGTATTTTTCAGAAATCCTTCACTGTTGAATTGCTGAAAATATTTCCAGAACTGTGCTATTCACACACCGCGTGTGCGCAAGTCTGGGGTCTAAAGCATTGCTTTTTAATGCTACGCAATTCATTCCATACCTCCCCTTTTGAGATTTTTTTATTTTTTATTTTTTTTTTTAAATATCATTGGTTGCCTTCAAATCTAGGTCGGACCAACTCTTTCAGGCTTAGTGCCAACAGCTACTCGTCAGCCACAGGCTATCGCTTTGGTACGAGCCTTTCTGTGCGGGGGGGGAAACAGAACAGGCAGCAGAACTTCCATGCCATATCCTGGGGCTGGATATCTGTGCTATGAAAGGGGCGAAAGCCTGCTTCCACTGGAGCACGTACTGGAACAGACTTTTATTTTCCGTTAATCCAACAAAGTTTACTTCGGAGCTCTACCAACCCAGAGCTCTGAAATCTCAGTCTTTCCCTTATCTCTTCTTTCCCCTTTAGTGACCGTTATTACTGCATGGGTTCTTTTAAACAAATCCCATCAAATTTAACCAAATCTGGTTTTGATCAGGCACAGGGAGTTCTGGGTTTCCAGACTCTCCTCATTCCATTGCTTTTGCTCATTGATGGTTTTCTTGAAAGTATCAAGAGTTTGTTTATATTAATACTTTTCTCAGTAAGTGGCATGCAAAAAATTATATTTCTAAATGTTTATCTAAATACTCGGGCAATTCCTGTAAGCGGACATAATAGTATTCGGAATTAAACATAAGAGGGAAGTAAAATTGTAATGGTTTAATAGAAGGAAGGCTGCACCATTCTCTTAATGATGTCCTGAGACCAATTAAGCTTATTGCACCTTCTTACATTCCTTCAAAAGAGGACCGGAGCATCAATTTGGACACAAGTGCTCTTAGGAAACACTGGTGGAGTCGGGTGATCAACATTAGTACTAATACAATTACTAAAGTCACAACACTATCATTTAATTTTAAAGTAACCAATAGTACATCTTGCTTCAGTATATAAAGTTTTAGGAGTTGTTCAGGGGGAAGAGATTCTATTTTCCTATTAAGACGTTTCCATCACTTCTCCTTTTCCTTGATTTCTGTCAAACCAAGGAAAAAACTGATCAAAGAATTGCTAAAAGGCTTCTTCTGACCTATAGCTTACTTTATTACTAAGAGAATTAAACTTTTTTTACTTTTTTTTTTTTAATTGTGGAACAGTAGATAATTTTCATAACTGGAATGGAGTTTTCATGGCAGCTGTTCATCAGGAAAATTTAACTAAAAGGACTAGCCTGGTATTAAGCACCCATTTTTAACAGTTTGCAGTCTACTATAAATCACACGCGTATTCCAGGGACCCATTTCTGGAATACTATAGTTGTAGTCTTCCCTTGTGAAAGTCAGAGAGTTTCATCACTGATACTGACAGACACTCACCCCGCTCCGGCTTCCCCGCACCCCCGGCAGTTCATTTCTGCCTAGTCTTCTTGGGACCAGTGCTAATACTCCTGAAGGTACACAACAAAACTGATGGGGGGCGGGGGGGGGAAGCAATCCAAATCGAAACTAACATTCCTTTCCTTTCTCTTTCCCTCGTGCTTTTAGGAGTTGTGTCTTAAAACGTAGGTGTTTTTGCAGTTACGTTAGCTCCTATGCAAGTTGCCTAGGTTTGCTTCCTCTGTGTAAAATATTCCTCTTGAAGCTGAAGTTAGAGCCAAACTTTCAAAACAAGCCTCCTCATGGAATCTACCCTGATCACAGACGGCACACAATTCTGAAAAAACACTATGTTTTTTCTGTACCAAGTCTAGCCGCCTTCATTCTCAAAAGATCACTTAATGATACTGATAAATCTGTTAATAAGTCCTGAAAACCCCCACATTATTTATAAACTTCCTTAATATATACGAGACAATTTATTACATTTGCATTAAAAAAAGCAAGACAGTATGTATAATCCGGGTAATTGAGGTCACCTATACAAAGATTTATTAGACAAGACAATTTAAGTTCTCCAACAGAACGCTACATACCATTTTTGTGAAATCCCTGAACTTGATTTTCGTTTTTATGTTTCCAGGCAGCAATGTTGCAAGTTGCGTTTTGACCAAATACTGTACTATGTGCTTCTGCTTTTTGGAAACAGGATTGCTTCTCTGGAGATTTTGCTCTCAGCAACTGATTGTCCTTGTGGTTTAACACTGAACACTCCTAGGTTAATACAGAAAAGTTAATTTTAAAACCATTTTCACAAAAATTCCCCAAAAGAAACAAGATCCAAACTCACTATCTGAAAATTTCAAGTTGCAATTTGTACCTTAGCCCCCCATCTCTCCCCTTCTGAAATGAAAAAGAAATGAAAGAGAGTGTCTTCTCTGCACAAATCTTTGAGACGTGCTGTCAGGAAGAACCTTCTTCCAGAGCACGCATGCTCTCAATGAGCCAGACCAGACTCTTTCAGCCCGCAACGTCCAGGCTTTTTTCTTTTCATTCTCTGCGGGTTCTCTGTTGTGAGGGTTGAATGAAGTACTTAATGCCTCCACACTTAAATCCTAATCCAAAATGCAAAATTGGTCTTAGCTGGGATCTAGCAATAGAACGACTAGCAGTGGGAGAAGGCAGCTGCAGGACACTGGTGAGTATCTAGGACAGGTTTCATATTAGACAATTAATTCTGATGAATACATTCACATGTATAATCCATGTCCAACAGGGTGACTGGGGGCAAGACCTCAGCGAAGATGGGTATTTTTAGAAGTTAAGATAAAATATCCACCTATTCTTCCATCAAGGGCATAGTTATCCTAATCTTACATGAGTAGAGTTCCAAAATTGATGTCAACCATCTGTTAAGACACCAACAATCCACTCATTACCTTGGTAGAGAAGTGGCTATTAGCACGTCCGATACAGAAATAAAGTCAGAGCCGAATGGGCTTACTTGAGTCTTTTTATAATCTGGTACTACTGGTCAGTACTGTCTCCCCTTCGGACCGTAGATGACACTTAGTAGACCACAAAGTTTGTAAGACCGTTAAGTCCATAATTACTAAGTGACAAGAGCTGATCTTTGCTCTCTCTTCCAAATAAACTACCCTTGCTTCCCATTCTCTGGAAGAAGCAGAACTCTCCCATTAGTCACGAGATTGAGAGTTTTGCTAGACAGGTATTGCCTTTTGTAGTTTCTTTTGGTTTTAAGATAGGTCATAAAAGGGCTGGTAATCAAAAGACTTGTACCCAAGAAAGCTCCCCACCAAGATGGAGAGCAGAACAACCCACCCATAATCCAGGAGGAAGCAGTCAATGATCTGCTTCTGCACCTAGACGTACATAAGTCTATGGGGCTGGATGGGATTCACCCAAGAGTACTCAGGGAGCTGGCGGGAGAGCTCACCAAGCCTCTCTCCATCATCTATCAACAGTCTTGGTCAACAGGGGAGGTACCAGATGACTGGAGGGTGGCTAATGTGATGCCCATCTACAAGAAGGGTCGGAAGGAGGATCCGGAAAACTACAGGCCTGTCAGCCTGACCTCGGTACCAGGAAAGATCATGGAGAGGATCATCTCGAGTGAGCTCTCACGGCAAGTGCAGGGCAGCCAAGGGATCAGGGCCAGCCAGCATGGGTTTAGGAAAGGGAGGTCCTGCTTAACCAACCTGATCTCTTTCTATGACCGTGTGACCCACCTTCTGGATGCGGGGAAGGCTGTGGGCGTTGTCTATCTGGACTTTGGGAAGGCTTTTGACACCGTCCCCCACAGCATTCTCCTGGAGAAGCTGGCGAATCATGGCATAGACAAGTGTACTTTTTGCTGGGTTAAAAACTGGCTGGATGGCCATGCCCAGAGAGTTGTGATTAATGGGGTGAAATCCTCTTGGCGGCCGGTCACCAGTGGTGTCCCTCAGGGCTCAGTTTTGTGGCCAGTTTTGTTTAATATCTTTATCAATGATCTGGATCAGGGGATTGAGTGCACCCTCAGTAAGTTTGCAGATGACACCAAACTAGGTGGGAGTGTTGATCTGCTTGAGGGTAGGAAGGCTCTACAGAGGGACCTGGACAGGCTGGATCGATGGGCCAAGGCCAACTGTATGAGGTTTAATAAGGCCAAGTGCCGGGTCCTGCATTTCGGTCACAACAACCCCAAGCAGCGCTACAGGCTTGGGGAAGAGTGGCTGGAGAGCTGCCTGGCAGAAAAGGACCTGGGCGTGCTGGTGGACGGCCAGCTTAACATGAGCCAGCAGTGTGCCCAGGTGGCCAAGAAGGCCAACAGCATTCTGGCCTGTATGAGGAATAGCGTGGCCAGCAGGAGCAGGGAAGTGATCGTGCCTCTGTACTCGGCACTGGTGAGGCCTCACCTCGAGTGCTGTGTTCAGTTCTGGGCCCCTCTGTACAAGAGGGACATTGAGGTGCTGGAGCGTGTCCAGAGGAGAGCTACCAGGCTGGTGAGGGGTCTGGAGACCAGGTCATATGAGGAGAGGCTGAGGGAGCTGGGCATGTTTAGCTTGGAGAAGAGGAGGCTGAGGGGAGACCTCATTGCCCTCTACACCTGCCTGAGAGGAGGTTGGAGAGAGGTGGGTGTTGGCCTCTTCTCCCAGGTGAATAAGGACAGGACCAGAGGAAATGGTCTGAAGCTGCGGCAGGGGAGGTTTATAAGGTTAGATATTAGGAAGAATTACTTTACTGAAAGAGAGGTCAGGCACTGGAACAGCCTGCCCAGGGAGGTGGTTGAGTCACCATCCCTAGAGGTGTTTAAGAAACATGTAGATGTGGCACTTCAGGGCATGCTCTAATGGCACAGGTTGTAGGGGGTTTGTGTGTGTGTATGATTGGACTCAATCTCAAAGGTCCTTTCCAACTATGAAGGCTCTATGATTCTATGAAGTCAGCATGCCAGGTATGGTCCAGAAAACTTGAGGTTAGTTTATGAAAAGAAGTGGCAGACAATCTTTCCAAAAAAAAGTGCTTCTCCACAGGCACACACTGAAAAACTTAGCAATAAAAAAAGGAGCAAGAACAACAGAAACAAAAATAAGAGACAGACTACAACACACCAGAAGCCATGAGCGGCCTCACAATTACCTTTTACACACATACTTGTTTCCTCTGAAACTACCTTTGGCTTTGTCATAGAACACATTAATTTTATTCTCATCTTACAATAATTGTCCTGCATTTAGTCCTTGTTTTCAACATAATACTTGAAACGATGCTACATTAACATGCTTTCTATTATCACCTGACGGTCTCTCCCCTCAGGCTCCCTGAAAGTGAATAAAATAGGGAATGGATGCTTTGGATGGGAAGCCTATCACTTTGGTATCACAATTTAACTCCTACCTTTGTTCTAAGAAGCTGAGATTTATTCTGAAACACGTTAGTATTCACATCATTTTCTCTGCAATTGGTTTCAGCCCCTGCAGTATCCATAATGCTGCTTCCACAAGTCTGTGTATTATAACCACTGTCCACCTGAAATCAAGAAGCAGGGCTTTAAAAATGTGCTGCAATTTATCGCCAATAAACCCCTCAGATTCTCATACCTGATACGATTTGTATTTAGCAGAACTTCATCTAACAAACCAACTACCACCAGTGAATAACAAAAGCAAATGGTAAATGGGTCTGTCAGTTCGCATTAAGCTAAAAGTTACGTAGTAACATAAAAATAATTGATAATTGCTATGCTAACTCCACTGAGAGAGGAAAAAGGGGATGGGGGGAGCAATAAAAGTCACAATACCACCTGCATGCCACATCCAATAAGAGAAAATAGACAATTACTTCCAGAACTGTACACATATTAAAAGTAAGTATGTCGAGTTCCATTCTACAGAGAAGCAAAAAAAGATTTTACCTGAATACTACTGTTGTCACAAGGAATTGCGCTGCTTTCTGCAAGAGGTGACATGCACATGCGAGAGCTTTCAATACTGAAAGTAATCCCCGTCATAAAGCTGGTCATTGGTGCGTTGCTATTGCCAATTGTTTCTTTTATCCAAGTGTTTTCCTCTGACACTTCAGCTGCATCAGCCATATCTACAGTATTATTTTCCTTTGAGCCTTCTATATCCTGAAAGGATGACAGCCTTTGATGACAAGCTTCTGAGTGATCTGGTGCAATAGACACAGTCGCTACCACGAGATGTGTACCATGTGCAAAAGTGTCACCGTCTGGCTGACGTAAGTTTATTCTACTATCCATTTCTGCGAAGCGAGCTTCTGCTGGAGAAGCATTTTCCTTGTCTTCCTCATCCTCACCACGATTCTCAACTGCAATTGGTATTCTAATGACAGAAGTCTGATACTGGGCAGTTCCTCTACAAGCTCCAAGCCTCATAGGAGAACAATTTTTAATTGGAGAACAACCATCTATGTAAGGGCTTCTTGTACTTGGAGGTGTCATTCTATTTGAGGCAGAAGGAATATCTGGAGAGCGAAATGTAAATTTTCTTTGGTCTGTGAAAAACAAAGTTATTCTATCAGATATCAGGTGGAGTTACAGTCATCATTCCCAAAGCCCTACACCCCTTTGAATAATTACAGCCAACTACATAGTATTTTACTGACCACGGTCCGCAGCTCCAAAGCCTTCCTAAAAACACAAAACAAAAAACCAACCAACGAAAAAAAAAACCACCAAAACCCAAACCAACCACACTTGTAAACTATCATGGTACAGGCAAGATTTTATCGCATTTTTACCACCAAACTTGTTTCCTAAGACATGGTTTGATGTACATTTTCAATGTCAATACTACACAGTGTTCAAAGGAAAGTATGCGAAAGCTGGTTCTGTGGCTGTTTTCCAAACAAATATCAATACACATATTCTATAGGCATTTAAAACATTTGGGGCAGCAATAAAGTTTTCAAGAAAATCAAATAAGTGAAAAAACACCTACGCAATCTCCACATACAATGGTGCTGAAACACCACAAAGTTCACGAGAGCAAAATTACATATAAACACGGCGTTAAGTCTTACCAGGTAGTGGATGAAACATGAAATACTGACATTTTCTAGAGCAACAAGGACACAAAATGTTGCCGATATCTTCACTAGTCAGTTTCAATTAAAATAAACTTCACCATCACGTGATTTGAAAACTCAAGCCAACTGGAATTGTGACTTGGTTTAGTTCAGGCATATAGCTTTAATCCCCCTCCTCATACTACGTTAATCCTTTAATTTTTTTTTTTTTTCCATTCCTATTAGGTCTCAGTTCCTCCTTGTAGAATATTTTCCCTAGTTGACTGTTTGCAAGCAGATACTTCAGTGTTTCATATCATTAAGATATTTCACTGCTGAACAATAAATGTGTCATACAAGAGGAGACTGCTGGTCTGCCAAGCACAGTAACTTGTCTCCAAACAGAAACAAGTTCCAGGAAGAATGCAGCAGTTTTTAGAAAAAAAACCATATAAATCAAGAAAAATTTAATACAAATACAATTAACCCATACCTGAGAGCGGTGTCTTTCTTATGTGAAAAGCAATTGGTGAAAAAGTAGGAGAACCATTATGTGCAGGAGACCCCTCTGGAAACGTGGGACTGGTTATACTTCCCAGACTATAAGCCCTTGCTCCTCCCTGAATAGGACTTGATGAAAACTGACCCTTCAGTTAAAATAGAATAAAAAAAAAAAATTAGAAAGAAAATTTAAAAGCTAGCATATTTTCATAATGTGAACTTTGATGAATACGTATAAATAAAAAGCGTTCTAACTAAAAAGCTTACGATGGCAGCACTGAGGAAAACCAATCCTGTACAATGACAATTTCTATCATTAGTTTAGTTTAAATATTCCAATTGCAGCTCTTCACTTGGACTTTACACCTCCAGGTAGGAAAAGAGCAATGGACTCAAACTGTCATATAATACCAACTAAGACTATAATATCTGCTATATTTAAGAACTACGAGAAGCCTAAACAGAGAGTTAATGCTATCTGTGTATATAGTCAAGTATTTCATCTCAATTTCATACTCATACCAAGGCAGATGAAAGCCAGCCACTATTTATATTTTCATAGAATCCATATTATCTGAATTATTTAACTTGGCAGCAGACAAAATACTTTTCCTTAAGACAAGAGAATAGCGGTTGTGATCTTGTTTAAGAGTATGGTGCAAAAAGAAAAGTCACTTCTAGCAGTATAAATATGTTGTAGAAATTCTTTACTAGGTTACCATAGCAAAGACTTTTTTTTTTTTTTTTTTTTTTTTTTTACGACACACTCCTGCTGGGGTAGCGTTTTTCCATGCACTTCAGCCATCAGACAGACATAACCATACCACCTAACCCAGTTTAGCTGTGCTATGTCCACCTGGGAATAAGATTCACCTTGCTTAATACAAAAAACAGACATTATGTTCTGTGTTCTCATACATGTCTGTTCATCTGAAATCTCTATTTAATGGAAAAGAAAGAAGCATGTTTAGCACTGCATTCGAAGATCCACAAGTCATTTTTTCCACCATAAATGAGTTTAGCAGCTATAAGGGAAATAATTGTATCACCTGTTCATATCAACTAGTACTTTAGACAGCAGTTCATGGATTTAAAGAGGATGGATTTTTGTATACGTTTTTTATGGAAAAAAAAATGGTTTCGACACGTTTTCACCAAGTCTTGCAAAGGTATCAATTCCTACTTCCTTTCCATAACATAAAAGTAAAGCATAATTCCTTCCATACAAAATAATAGTACAACATAATAATTTGATATAATAAAAAGTCAGTAATGTGTTCTTTCAAGACTTTTTTTTGTTAATTTTTTTTTCTGAATTTGGAATTTTAAAAAAAAAAAAAAACAAACCAGCCCTTTGGTCTAATACCTACTGCCTCACAAAGCAGTTATAGCTTATTAAAAAACATGGTTGTTCATCTTGTGAAAGTTAAAACACATAATCGGTACAGCCTGCTCTAAGAGCTACACTTCTGCCAGGTTAAGTCACATCCCATCCAGCCCCGAAAACTGGCTACTTACTGAACTAGATGTCTCCAGAGGGCTTCTGCACCGGACTGGAGATATGTCTATTGAACAAAGCACTCCAAGTGCACTCCCGCTACTGCATGGGCTATGCAGAGAAGGGGACAAACACTCAGATACGCTTCCATTTTCTTCTAAAAACAGCTTTCTTCTGAGTGATGAAGAACTGAGATTTTCCTGAGACTGATCTGCAAATTCATCAGGTCTAAAATATTCACCTAGACACGTGGGGGAGAGGTCATTTCCAATAAGAATGCAAGAAAAAAAATAGTATCTTCCACTACAGAGACATATATATCTAATTTAAAACATTTAATCCAATTTACCAATACAGCAAGCAATTAATCTAATTTAGGCACCTATCCCAAAGGATCACTTGTTATCATTACAAAAATGGTAATATTTAATACTTTATGATAATGATAGCCTTTAATACTAAAGTCTGCATTTTCAAAAAAAAATATAAACATTGGCTAGCATCTACTTACTGGCCTTCTCCCAAAATCATATTATTCTTCAGATCCGAGTTGTGAAATAGGGTTTATTATATTACCAAAGCAAAACCCAGACCTTTTTTCAGGTCTCCCATATGCTTTGATGCTCATTGTGATACATCCAAAGGCAAACCAGATTCAACTCTTAAGTCAAAACAGTTAGCACTTTACAGTAGCAAGGCATACAGATGTTAACAGAGACCCATTAAAATACGCTGAGATTATTTTAGTTTTTTGTTTCTCGCTCTATTCTAATTGGATATTCCTTGTAGAAGAAATTGTCATGAATTTACAAATTACACATTGATGGAAGCATTTGTTAAAATGAAACACAAAAGCAATAAATATGGTTCTGTTTTTCTGTTTTAATTTTGATGGCCCACAGTCAGGGTCGTGAACTTCAATATCAGGATAGGCACATGGAACCAAACACCTCTGAGCTGGCTTATACCCACTATTCCCACGTATGAGCTGTAAGAACAGGCCTTTCCAGCCCCCCTGCCTGAGAAGTTCGCAGCAGTTGCTTGATATAGCAGTTACAATCAGTTAATTTGGACTCTTGCTGTCATCATGGCTTTTCTGCCACCACACAATTTCTAGTCACCACCATGGCTCCAGTTAAATTAAAGGCACAGAATTACAGCATAGCTTTGCTCAAGGCAAGGTTGAACTATGAGCCACATGGCCAGCAATCTGTAAGTCAAAAACAGCTCTGCTAAGTTAAATAACTGCTCTATTGGGGGGGGTGGGCAGGGGGTGTCTTCTGCTTACTACTTTTTATGCATTCAGAACAATTTCCAATGGTCCTCCATATCCCTCCTTTTTTATCTTTATCTCTGCACTCAAATCATATAATTTTAAGTCAGATGACCTATGCAACATGCAATAACTGTCTATTTTAGAACACATACTTAAAACTTTCATTCCTACATTAGGTTTTCAACATTTCATAGGACAAAAAAACCCAGCAAACAATACAAAAACAAGTTTTCTATTTAGACATTTATAATTAAATTTAGATATTACACGACATACCTAGTATTTTCTCTAAATTAAAATCCACTGGCAAAGACAGTACTGTCTGACAAGCAGCTGCAATGAATAAAATCAACAAAATTAGCTTACGGTGACCTTTTACTAAAACTATAGAAACAAAAATTCACTTTCAAATTGCACTGTAACTGAGCTATTTAAGTTACAGCTGCAATAAGGAAAAGTGTTAATTAAAGCTAGGATTCTGATTTGATGACACTATAAGCAGCACGCTCAGGCCTACAGATAAAAAAAAAACAAGGCTTGTAACATAAAAGCCTCTAGAGAGGCATTCTTAACTGAGGAGAAAGGTCTCTGAAAAAGGAAAGATTCAAAAGGAAATGGGAGAAGGATTATCAAAACGCCCTGGGGGAAAACACTACCTATTTATCTAAAATGAAATAGTTTAAAAGATTTCTTAAGATTTCTGCTATTTATTTCGCAGAGGAAATAATCAAGATTCTCTACCCCAAAACAATCCAACACATTAAAGGTTTCTTGAAACTGTAATTTACCCATAAACCTGAGGCTTATATGCACTTTTTAATTCAGAAAAAGTGCATACATTGAGTTGGAAAAAATGCACTCTACTTCAATTTCTACCTCAGAAAAGCGTATAATAGAATTAAATGAGAAATGAACATTAAAATTAATAGTACCATACAGTTAAAGAAAAATATTTTCTACAGGAATATTAACAAAACAATCATTCCCTTTTGAAATTAAATAGACATTTAAAAATGGGTTATTTTGCTTCAGAGAAAGCCTGTAGTTTTAGACAGTGCCTTTTACCCACCATTGCTTTTCCCAGGCTGCAAAGTAAGCTGTCTTCCAATTGGAGAAATGTTATTTAGATCTATGGCTGTAAAACAGATAAGAACTTAGATTTAAAGCATGCATTGCATTTAGAGTTTTGAAACCTAGCAACGGTAAGTTAGAATATTTATTACAAGTAAACAAAATTTTTGCATCAAAATTGGGAAAAGATTAGAAAGGAGTACTGAAGAAAGGTTACTATTATAGCTGGTTAAGAGAATTTCAGCACCTTTCTATTCAAAAAACCTCAGTGAAGTAGGATCAACTCTTCACCCAAATCTTTGTCTCCTGCAGCCTCCTCTATATTACAGGGATTTAAAACAAACTCAGTTTATGCTTAGCCAAACAGGCTGTGTTTAAATAAAACACATCTCCAGAAAATCATGGAGTCCGGACTTGAAGACAAAGATGAAGAATCTACCACTCCACCCATTTTATACAGCCAAGGAACACATCGGACCATTTTCTTCCACCACTCACTTTCCCAGGTCTAGGATCATGGCTTAAGTTCTCTGCCCAAGAAGTAGCAACTTTACAACTGACAATTAAAAATACACTATCCACAAGCTACATCTCCTTGATAAAAAATGTTCCAAATCTTGCAAAAATCCCCAAACACTTATTTAAGAATTTCCTACCAAACAATACTGAATGCAAGCTATACTTTATAGCTGACATTCGTCCAGCTTGTAATCGATTTACCATGTATTCTGTTGGTTATATGTAAACTGTAGTAACAGCAGCATTAATAATAAGATCTAGTAATGGCGCAAACGAAATAAACTTAGAAAACCCACAACCCTAGGTACAAGGACAGCAAGCTAGCAGGACACTAAGAGAACAACAGGAATTTATGTAGCAAGTAAGGGTAGAACAACATGGAACTCAGTTTCCCATATACTTCTATTGGCGGGAAAGTAGTCAGACGTGCAGATAGGAGAAGAAGAGAGCAAAGTAGAAGACTTGGCTATTACTAGTATTAACACAGCAAAGTTGCGTGTGTAAATTAAACTGGTTGAAGACAGGTTACGAAAGGAAAAAGATTTAAGAACAGAAACCAAAAATAACAAAAAAGAAAATACAATGGAAGATCCTGGATTAATGTATGATTTTTAAGCAAAGAAAGCACTTGGAGAGAACAGCGAAAAATCTATCAGTTGTGCCATCTTTTATCATTGGCTCTAAACATTTAAATTGAGGTTGAAAAAGATTGTGCTTGATAATTTCTCCAAAAGCTAGATAATTTATGGTGAAGACACAAAAGCAACTTACATTTAGTTGAATTGAATTGAGAAACTTGCTTGCCTTCATGTTCAGTCCAAGGAGAAGGAACTATGAGTCTTTTTGTGAAAAACTAGAGCAGAATATAAACAAACCATTTTAGCACTTTTAAAAATTGGAGACTGTCGACTTACATTTAGATTAGTACCCTGAACAAGCAAAATTTAAGTCATACCTTTTGCTACTCACAGATCTATATTTTAACTCTTCCTTCCCCAAACCATATAAAGATAGTTATCCCTTATACCCAAAATATATTTCATTATTTCAGGCCCAGAGAGGTTAAAGAAAAAACAATTTTATTTGAAGAAGACCCCGTGTTCTTTATGACACATGCCACCTCAGATCTTCCAAGTCTCCAGAGTGAAAATTGTAGAAAAGTTTCATTTAACACTAATTACTCATTTAAAAATTTGAATTGTTTCTACCATACTTACTGCATAGTATTTTAACATAATTCTTTTCAAATTTTTAGCTTGTTAAATTGTTCTATTTTGACAATTGAGCTATTTTGCATAAGTGCTGAAGAGACACTGCAGTAGCAGTAAAAGAAGTGAACAACCAAGATTTTTTGACAATATTATTAGTGTATTTGGATAAACTGGTGAGCAGTGAAACATTTTGAGTACTGGTATTTCAGTCTTTTTCTTTGAACCAAAAACTATATCTACTGTCAGAGCTGCACTCTAGAACACCCTGATGATAAGGAGATGAACACTATTACACAGCTTCAAGAAGTAAGTAGCAAACCCTATTCTCGCAATAGAAGCAAGACTCAAAGCAAATGAAAACAACTCAGCTTGAAACACCGAAATATTAAAGGCATAATTTTTATCAGAGATGTGGTTTCAAGCTGTTCAGCATCATAATCCATTAGTTTATGCCTCACAAAGAAGAAACATCCTTTTTAATGCAGATTTAGAACACCAGAGTATCTTAGCTGCGGGTCAGCTACATGGCACCTTTATGGAATCATAACACGTATTTTTTGTTTATAGAGACAGAAACTGATAACAGCATGATACAATACAAAAAGGTCAACACCACTAAGGAAAGACTTGCCCATCAGAGCCTTAATTTATTTTATGTTTTTAAATTGAAATTGAAATAACATTGCAGATTTCTATAGTGAAGATTTGAAACACTTTACTTTTCCTTCTCTGCCAGACAAATGGATAGTAAAAAATAAAATAAAAAATGGAAGAATTACAAGCTACGAGAATAAAGTCCTGCCTTCAACTAAGCAGACCAAAACAAAAAAATCACCAAGGTTCTGCTATCTTTTAAAAAAATACAATAAAAGAAACTAAGCTACCCAACACAAACAGTTAGTGTAAAACCCAAAATACCCAATCATTATTTTTAACCTTAAATTAACTATTTATAAGAGTTATCTTACAGCTACAGTTCCACTAGCCAACCAACATGAAAGAAACAAAATCTGCTGTTTTGACTTACAAGTGCGTGAAAAAAGATGGGAAGAAAAAGTCCATGTGAATTCCAACTGCAACCGGAAGGTATGAGGACACAAAATTACTTTCTTACTGACCAGTAAAATATAGTCGGCTTTTGGGTTTTGAAATCCTATAATACATGTGGATCTTTTTTGTAGGTATGTAGCTAAAACAAATCAATACTTGATGGCATAGAAAGTTTTATTACCTCCTCAATGGCTTGTTGCCTTCTGTCTTCTGTCTCCTTATCAATCCTAAGTAACAAATGAAAAACTCAATTATCAAAACCATCACATAATTGGAAAAAAAAAAAAGTGAAGTCCAGCCATGTTTTACAGATGCTTACATCTTTTACAGATGCTTAAGAGAAACATTATAAATGAAATTGCACTAACCCTACATCTTATTATGTTTTTATTATTATGTGCAATACTCTCGTACTACAGATTTAGAAATATAAATGTACTCAGTTTTTTCAGTTCATTTGAAAAAGATCTGTACCAATTATAAGTACATATTTGCAAATCTTCTATTTACTCCTTGTATCAGCAAGTATTTTTATCTGGATGAAAACTCAATCATAACTGATCTTCCAAAATAATCCATTTAGTTATGTCGAACTTGTCACATGAATAGATTTTACTATTAAAGTTGCCATGAGATTAAGCTTACAAAGAATCTCACTACAAAATCAAGCAAAATAAAAAACAGAGCTGTAAGGAACAAAAGGGCAACAAAAGTTACTTGTAAAGTGTATTCTCAAATTCCTGACACAGCCTACTTTCCCAGCACAGAGTTCCCCCTTTCAAATAGCTAGTCTGACATATTTTCTTCAGTACAGGATGCAATATCGTATTTCAGTTTGAATCAGTTAACACATTCCCTTACGCAGCTTTTAACCTAGTTAAAAAAAAAAAAAAATCGTTACTTCAGCCATTTTCAAATGATGTATGAGGTTCTACGTTTATACTTCAAGTCTCACTTTCAGTTACTACTATGTCATCTATAAGCTTCAAAAAATTTACAATGAATATTCATCATTGTCTTAGCTTTCATACACAGTTAGTATACCTGAATTACCTTTGAATAATTTTAGAAATCGGGTAACATATAATTAGCTACACAAACACTTGTAGATGTACCTAACACATACATAAACTTTCCCTCCCAGCCCTCTTTCTTTGATGCTAATCAGACTTTTAATAGACCTGCAATACTTGGACATGCCATCTTCAACGATGTCTGCCTAGATGATGCTAAAATGACAGTTCTATGAAGACACTTGCACAAAATTCAGTTATTGTACCAAAAAAAAATAAGCATACAATCACTGTATATTTTACGTAGTGGATCACGAGTAATAAGCATGTTTACAAGCCAGATTCCAAAGGAGAAACAGGAACTGGGGAAACAGCTCCCACTAAAAGTGCAAATTAGTGAAGAAGGGATGTTTTTTCTTTAGTGCATAACTCCCGGAAAATAGCAAAGTAAAAACATCATATGTATTTAACAAGAATAAAAACAAGCCAGTCTTGTATGCAACTTCAAGCAATGGAGCACTTGCAACTGTGACACACAGTATGCAAGATGCAGTACAGACTTTTATAATACTTAACATATAATAGCATAGCATCCAATTTAGAAACATTGAATTTCTACCAGTAGAAATAAAAAAGGAAAAAAGTTTATGGACAAGACAGTATCGCCATGTCTGCTCAATTACTGACAGGCTATTTTTCATTGACAGTCTGCCGGAAAAAAGTTCTCCTTATCGTTTTATAAACAGAGCAATAAACACACAGCACATAAGATGATGCCCAGTTTATGGAAACAGTAATACTGCACAAAATCAAGTCTACATGTGATACACACTTAGACTTCACAAAGTGCTCACAAGCTTTTACGCTGTGCTGCTACCCAAACTGTTTTCACTACATAATGGAGAATTAACAGCTTGAAATATTTATACACCACATTTATTATGCTTGTGGTTCTTTGCAAGTAATTCAGAAAATGACTTGTTAAAAAAAGCACTATTAAAATGGAGTATATAGTTTGTGTAACATTATGCGTGGCCTTCAAAAACTCAATAATTCTATCAGGAACTTTTAATGTCAAGAGCTGTATTTATGGCACTTTAGTTTCTACAAAGCAGTGTTTATGAAATGTAAATTAAAATCAATTGTCATACAAAATCTTAATCACATACAGTTTGCAGCCACCCGAAATAGCCACCTCAGTCTGTACAACACTGAAACATGTAAGCCTGGACACAACAAATCTACATACAGACAGACTAACCTCTTTCTAGTCATATCAGATGATTTAAAAAAAAAAAGTCACAGGGGGTATGAAACAGTGGAACAGACTGGAAGGACCCACCGAGACAACACGTTTGTATCTATAGGCTATACCGCTAATCATCATTGGAATTGTCAGCCAAGCCATCTAAATTAAAGTGCATGTGTGTCCTAATAGGCTTCCAGAAACAATGTAATCAACTCCCTAAAAACATAAGTCTTAAGGCTTTATAACGTTACAAAAATCATTAGAATCTGAAACCTACTGGCTGCTAGAGGAGGGCCAGGAAACAAACAGAGGTTAAGAAAAATAGTATTGACATTAAGGCATGGCGATTCACAGATACAGCTGAGGACAGTTACATTTTTTTCTACACCTCTGCTATAGCAAGAAATTCATATTCCTGCTTATACATCTTCCTTTCAAAAAAAAAAAAAAAAAGTAGGTTCATCCAGACACTAAGAACAATAGGTCTAACTCATAGTAGTTTTTATGATGAGGATGGTTTAACACTGGCAGAGGCTGCCCAGAGAGGTTGTAGATGTCCCATCCCAGGAAACATTCAAGGTCAGGCTGGATGGGGCCCTGAGCAACCTATCTAGTTGAAGATGTCCCTGCTCATTGCAGGGTGGTTGGACTAGATGACCCTTAAAGGTCCCTTCCAACCCAAACCATTCTGTGAATAGTCAGAGGACTCTTGCCCTAAACAGCCCTCTATCTGTTTCATTTCAGTAACAGGACTTGGACATCCTATAGGCATAACCAGGATGGAGGACTGTTTTATTATTTTGTTACTGCGGTGCTCTATGCCATGAGGTGCAATTCTTCGTGCAAGTTCGTATCTGAGAAACATATGGGAGTGTCTACTACAGGATTGACCATCGTGGCATTCTCTTGACCACCTTCACTTGGTGTTGTTCTGTACTATCAGTGTGTAAGACTGTCCCTCAAGATGAGCTGTGAATACCAAGCCTGTTTAATTACTCATTTGTTTTCTCCATAGAAGTCATTTTCAGAGAAAGGAAAAAGTTGAGATCAAGATCCCCAAATTATTTGAAGTACCTAGCCATCTCTCTCTCCTCAAAGATGGCAAGCTTATTGGTCATCCATCCGTCACATTAAGTCAAATCTATACCTTTCAAAAAGGGTACTGGCTTACCTAGCTAGCTTTTCCAGCTCTGCCCTTCTGCAGGAGTCCCAAAGACCAAACAAGCCTACACTTCATAGGTCTCAGTATGGAACACTCTGAGAAGATAAACTGTGTTGTGACAAGGAGCAGGGGAAGCAGCTTGGTAACAATCACTGGCAAGACATTTACTTGCTTCCGGTGACTGCTTTTATCTGGCTGTCTTCCAAACCGCAGTCAGAGTGAATCAGCAGCTCTTAACATTAAAAAAGAGCGACACAGAGGCAGCCTCATCTAAATATTACATCCACATCAGGGACACATAAAACTCTATGGTAAAAGATTTGAATAAAAAGCCTTTAATGCCGTATTGAAATGCCAATATAGCAGAAGAACAGTGTTCTAGTATTCAAGCTAAGTTAACTGCATAAAAACAGATGGTAAGTTACCTAGCATGACTCAAATACATGGCTTGGCGTCGAACATCTTCCGAGTCAATTTCCACAGGATTTATTAGAGCAAGCTGATCAATAGACCATCTAAATTTTCCTGGTGTCTAAAAAAAGAAATGGACATCTTAATGCTTGCTAGTCTAAAAAGATACAAATAAAACCACAGGACAAATCTCAGTGGAACAATGCAATCATAACTTCCATATAGTTTCTGTCAAAGACAATCAAAAGAGTTTCTATTTAAGTGATCTAATTAAAAAAATGAGTAAGTCAATCAGACTTCTTTATCGTGGTAGTGGTATTACAACAATTACAAGATAAAGTGGAAGGTTATAGCTAATATTTACAAACCGAGGTGTCAATTTATTCTCAATTTCTGAGTACAGATCTACAGAAGACATAGAACTTAAATAAAATGTAGTTGCTTTTTGATTGCCATAATCAAAATCGCAGTTCCATGAAACCCCAGTGTCTGTATCTAATACAAGTTATCCAAATAACAGAGCAGGCTTTCTTGCACCTCACACTTCCAAGAAGACTTAGGAGTTGCAACTCCACACACATCCCGCAGTCTCCCTCATAACGCCACGCATAGTTCACAAGAAAATCCAATTCAGATGTAAAGCAGCTTCACCCCTTTATTTAACAATTAATTACAAAATACTGATCAAGTATCCGTTTAAAAAATTACCTACCAAATGAGTCTCTTTACTTTCATTAGCAAAGCATCATCTCTGCTTATCAGATAATAATTCCAACTGCAAACCAGAAGGGAATTTGCAACTAAAAAAATGTTATATATACATAAATCATTACCTCGATTCTGTGAATATGCAAACAGCTCATAACAGATGTGCAATTAAGTTTTACTTGCATCCAGCCTGCTTAGCATGTAAGTAGGAAGTGGTTTTTTTCCACTTAAAGTGGGACAAGAGCACCACATCCAACAACTGTCCTTTACATTTTTTCAACTGGTTTTGGCACTTACGAGGTAGGTACTAATCTATTGATACACCTAATAGCTAAAGAAAAAAAAAAATCAGGAAAGTAGGAAGTGACAATGTTAGTACTAAAGGCAGCATACTCCTGTAATCAGAACCACCAAATGCCACCAAAATCCTTTGGCTTAGTATATACATCAAAGTACGCTAAATGGAATACGCTTTTTAATGCATTTCAACATATTAGCACTACATCTGTATAGTTACACAACTGAAGACCAGATCTTACAGATGAGGATTTTGTTGATTTAAAGACTGAAGGACTGGAGACAATCTGCTCCTGAAGAGTATAATAATCACTGGGACTTTCAAAAGGATTCAGGATTGTGACTCGTCCTGGAGTTTCTGGTGTTATCTGCATTTTAGCTTCTTTGGTATCATCCATAACACTAAGCTATACCTGTAAAAGAAAGAGGGAGGGGGGAAAAATGAAGGAAAAAAAAATCAAGTTAGAATTTTGACTTTTTAAGGGTCATCCTGAAGGTTTTGGGAAGAGATGATCAATCATTTTCAAGAAGTGAGAAGCAGAGTAAAAGAACCGTAGTTTTGGCTTTGTTGTTTGGCTTACTGACATGCAAAGAGCTGATAAACGAAGCTGATATGGATGAAAACTAGAAAGAATTAGAACCTATGAAAACAAAACATCAGACAGGAGATTTTAAAAGAAAAAAAATAAAACAAACAAAAACGGGGGAAAAAAAACAGAAAAAAAAACAATAAAATGGCGATGAAGCCAAATATATTCCTGAAGGACAGCTCAAATACCAAACGCTTGAAACTCCCTCAAGGGCTTCAGAAATCAAGAGACGTTACCGGAGTGTGAGTACCACAGGTACCATCTCCCCGGGTGCCGCGGACAGAGCGGGAAACGAGGGGCCACGACGGCGAGGAGGCTGCCGGCAAGCCTGCCGTCGTACACACCGGACAACCCCAGAAGCTTCTGGTTGCCCGCAGCCCCCTGCCTTCCCCGGGCGGCGGGAAGCAGCCGTGCCGGCCGCTGAGGAAACCATGGTGCTGCGCCCCTCCCCCAACGGGCCGAGGCCAGCCACAGCCCCCGAGGGGCTCCGGGAGGCGCCACCACTCCCTCACACAACGAAAAGAGGGGAGAAGGGCCGGTGGGCCTGCTGTCTCCCGCTCAGGCCGCGTCCCGGAGGCTCCCTCACTTAAGGCGGCGAAAGAGACCCGAATCCCGGGGAGATGCCCCCGGCTCAGTGTCCGTCCCCCTCCCACAGGGGCAGCCCCTTCTCCCTCTTCCCCCAGGGCGGTATCACCCAGCCGCTCTCCCGACGCGAAGAGGCCGAGGCCGGCGCAGCAGCTACCTGCCGCCGTTACCGGGCCGCCGCTGCCGGGGCGCCCGCTCATGCTCCCCTCAGATCACAGCTCCCGCCTCCGCCGCTCCGGGCGGCTCTTTAACTAGCCCCGCCCCATTCCCGGGCTCTGCCCAATCACCCCGCTCAGTCTCCGGTGACAGGCCAATGGCAGGTGCCCACACACCAACCCCCGCCCCCCAGCTCTCCAACGGGCCAATCGCTAGGGGAGCCGCCACACAAATTCGAAAGAAAGTCCGCCCCTTTACTTCCGGCCGTTACGCGAGCGGCTTCCGTTTGGGGCGTTTCGTGGGGCGGGAGTGTTTGAACGGCGGTAATGAGGGATTGGGGGGGGGCTGTTTATTCCGCTTCCGGGTGGGAGGTGAGGGCGGCGCGGGGTCGCCATGGCGAGCAATGCCGCCAGCCTCAACGCGGTGCGGGAGACGATGGACGGTGGGTGGCGGACAGGGTGTGTGTGTGGGGGTGGCGTCTCTGTAGGGGGTGGCGAACGGGTCCCCGCGCCGGTCTCCGGCCGCTCAGAGTGGGTCTTGCCCTCGCCCCTTTCCGCGGCCTGCAGGGCCCTGAGCCGGCTCTTAATTAATGCATCCTGCGGAGATGACTACGTCTTGCAGTTGCTTAAGGATTTAGCGCATAGCAATTTCTTTTTACTTCATGTTATACATAATGCCCAAAATATCCGGGTAATGCTAGTATCTTTAGACTCGTGTGACTCTTCTTGGTTTTTTTTTAATTAACTCTTAAGTATGCTGGCTGAATACGAGCCAGCCTGTGTCCAGGTGGCCAAGAAGGCCAACAGCATCCTGGCCTGTACCAGGAATAGTGTGGCGAGCAGGTCTGGAGAAGTGATCAGTCCCTCTGTCCTTAGCACTGGTGAGGCCCTGCCTCAAATACTGTGTCCAGTTTTGGGCCCCTCACTACAAGAAAAACACTGAGATTCTGGAGCGTGTCCAGAGAATGGCAACAAAGCTGGTGAGGGGACTAGAAAACAAGTCTTATGAGGAGCAGCTGAGGGAGCTGGGGTTGTTTAGCCTGGAGAAAAGGAGGCTGAGGGGAGACCTTATTGGTCTGTACAACTACATGAAAGGAGGTTGTAGCGGGGGGGGTGTCAGTCTCTTCTCCCAAGTAACAAGCCATAGGACAAGGGGAAGTGGCCTCGAGTTGTACCAGGGGAGGTTTAGGTTAGATATTAGGAAAAATTTCTTCACCAAAAAGGTTATCAAGCATTGGAATAGGCTGCCCAGGGACGTGGTTGAGGCATCATCCCTGGAGGTATTTAAAAGACGGGTAGACACGGTGCAGAGGGATATGGTTTAGCGGTGGTTTTGTCAGTGTTAGGTTGATGGTTGGACTCAATGATTTGAAAGGTCTCTTGCAATGTAGATGATTCTATGATTAATTTAGAATAACATTTTTTACCATCTGTATATATATACACTTGCTGTTCTTTCTTGATGTTTGAAGTGGTTAATGCAAGTTAATGTTACCTGGCTCTGCATCTTGGATTTAAACTGTGGGGGAAGGAGGTATGTGGGAGGGAGAGGGAGGACAGACCCTATGGTGCTGTAACTGGCAGCACCTGAACAGCATCGTAACCCCAATGTCTTGTTCCTGTGGATGGTTCATGTCAGAAAACCAAAATAAATTACTAAACAACAAAAAACACAGCGAAAAAGTTTTGAGAAGGGCAGACGACATTACAGAATTAGAATAGTTTCTGATACAAAAAAATGGTGCTCTTTTGGGGTAGGCAATGTGAGAGAAGTGACACTGGGAGTAGGGGGAAATATTTCAGAAATTTATAAGCCATGAAAAATATGAGCAGGGTGAGTAAAGATCAGGTGTTCACTTTCTCTCCCAGCCTGAATATGAGGAATCGAAGCTGGTAGGTTCAGGAGGTGTTTCTGAGCAATGTGTAACATGAAACTCTGGAATTCCATGGAATTGCTATGTCAAAAACTTGCATGGATTTCAGGCAGAGTGGAAAGCTGCCAGGAAATCCCCTGAGGGTTCTTAAATACGAAGACTTTCTCTGGAAATCCCCTAATGAAAGACTAGAAGCTAGGGAAAGTGTTCAGGGGGATATTGCTTTGCATTTCTTATTTGCTCACGATCTTCCCTTCTATTATAGTTATGGCTACTGTTAACATAAGGGTTCTTCAGTGAAGACCTCCATGAGTTGAACTGGTGTAAAAATTGGTGTTTCAGCTGCTGGTCTACCCGCTCTGACCTGTTGCTGGAGGCAAGGCAGGATTATCAGGACTATTATGGCTGCTCTGATGCTTCAAGAGGATAAGAGCATTCTGTGCACCTGCAGAGAGATTTGTTTGGGACGGACAGTGATACTAAGTTCTTGTAACTGTACTTGATACCTACCCTCTCTCCACTTCTGCAGGAGTGCTTTAGATGGGAGGGATGATGTACAGAATTAAAGACAAAGTAAGGCTTTTGAGAACTGCTATGGAAGGTATACTAGCCTTCAGATTTAGTAGCCGAGGCTTCCTGTGTAACAATGTGTATATTTTATTTAGGATGGACATTGGTAATTTAATCTCTTCCTGAGGTCACGTTTTTTAGAAGAAAACAAATTTTCATTAATTTAAAAATACAGTTGATCTTCTAAGATTTACTTGAGGAGAATCTTAGAAGTACCCTCATGTTGAACTTGTACTGCACTCAATAAATAAATTGTTTCAGTTTTTTTTACTGTTCAAATAACATTAGTCTTTTGAAATTTCCATTGTAAGAATATTTATTTAAAGTGCTTTGGTGAAGTAACTGAAAATGTCAAGCACTATGATAGCTGTGTCCATGTAATCAGATTTTTCTTGACGAGGGCCCATCATAATGAGTAGGAAAAGTATTTTTAGGATTGTTTTTTTTAGACCTTTTAAAATAGAACTTGAAATGGGTGTTGCATCTTAACTTACTGCGTAAAAAATAAGGACCTAATGGAAGTAAATGGTTGGTATTAAAAAAGGTATTCTTTTATGTCTTTAGTAGTTTAGACACTTAATATGCTTAATCTAGAATGTTAGATATAAATATTTAGCAGCTGTTTTCTGCAAAATTGTTAAGAGCTCAGATTTTTTTTTGTGGGGCAACTGCTACATCTCCCTGCCAAAGATGCTTCCTCAACACCTAAAGCCATTTTCTATTAGAAACTAGTGACCACAACTCTTGCTGACATAGGAAATTGGAACTTACCTTTAATTAGATTTCCTGCTCTACCTTCAAATACATAACATGCTTAGTAAATGTTATGATAAACTTTAAATGGTTAAAGTAAGAATTGTTCATTTCTGGGAAGTTATCAGTCTTAGTTTTATAGCTCTTAATGTTCAATGGCATTTTATTGCAAACGCATCAATTTGTTGTTGCTTTATCTGGCTGTTGGAAATGCTTTTGTGTGGACAGGGTGTGCACCCATGTAATGTGTTCGGAACAGTTTGCTTTCAAGCCAGTGGGAACAGAAAGCCTCGTAGAGAAGGAAAGTCCCCTTGTGGCTTGTGGCCAGCGCTTTGGTCTGACAAACTGCTTTCAAGTCTTAAACTTGTGCTTATTCTTAATCCAAACTATGTGTGTGGGCTTCAAGGGTATTTATCACACCTAGAGGTTCTTTTCATAGCATCTGACATTACCCTGTGACTTCAGTGGAATTGACTGGATACGTTAGGCCTTTAGTGTGTTGGCCCAGGTAAGTGTGACTCTGAGGATGTGCTGCAGTATGTCTTTGGTATACCAAAGTAGAATATTTTCATAGCTGTCAAGCAGACAGTAGTCACTTGCCATGATGCTTTTACATGGTGAGAAAGGCATTCTACTTCACTTTCTTGTAGCTTGGGGGAGGTTTGATTACAGAAACAGTGTGAATAACATCTGTACAAAATCAACCTGTGTTGCTAAAGGCTTAGCCTCAGGATGGAGATTACAGCAGCAATCAGGAAAAAAATCTCAGTAAGCTGTTCTGTTAGATATATAATAAACTGTTTATGAGAATAAAAAAAAAGAAGGGTGGATGTGCGTGCTTCCAGGGAAGATTTGGAAGGAGAGAGAGAGACATCTTTGTTTTTGCACAAAGCTGACTGGAATCTCCTCCAAAAGGTTTCATACTGATGTGTGGTGCTGCTTTTGATTCAGATCATGTAAAAATCAAATAGTATTGCTTATGCTTAAATCAGTGTTAATGTTAGACCTAAAGCCAGGTTTAGCTATGGAAGGATGTGACTATAAATCTCCTGACATTCTCCATAAAAGCTTTAAGAACGTGCTTCCAGTCCATTTTATTAGGACTTTGTCAGTATCTGGAGTTCAGAAGCACACATTATTCTTATAGCCTACTTCTTACATAGTTGGCAAGCATGTTAATTATTTAATTCTTCACTTATTTTTTTATTTTTCAAAACCCATTTTCCAGTACTAAGTTTGCTGAACCAGAAAAGCATTGTATTTATGTTAGAAGCTGTGGCTTCTAGATTATGCTGGAAGGCTGAACATGAATGCTGCTGTTGAGGTTCAGACTGCAAGAGCTTTCCACAACTGCAGTGTTCACAGACTCTACAGTAGAAATTAAATGTTGATGAATAACACTTTCAATCATTGAAATTTCATAGTCTACAGGGACTAAAGTGCTTTCATTTTTTTTGTTGCAGTTCTGTTTGAGATTTCAAGAATATTAAACACTGGCTTGGATATGGAGACGTTGTCTATTTGTGTGCGGCTTTGTGAACAGGGGATAAATCCAGAAGCATTATCATCTGTTATTAAAGAACTGCGTAAGGCTACAGAAGCTCTAAAGGTAATGCTTATTCTTAAAAAGCATGTACATTTGTTTTTAAGAGTTGGATCTATGTCCAACTTGCTATACTTCAATTTGTAAATTGTACTTTAAGATATGACTCACTTTTAAATCAAGGAAATCAACTGTTCCATAGGAAAGGCAGTGAATACCACTAAACGTGACATGAAGTAAGAAATGGTACAAATAAAATGTTTTCAGAAATAATTAGATTAACTCTTTTGAAGGAAAAAAACCAACCAAAATCTACATATTTTTATTGTGGGCATTTGTAGCCACCATCTGCCCCCTTATCTGCATCATATCACAAATAGATTGCTGTTTTCTCCTTTAACCCATATCACCTCATTTCTACAACCTCAGGTCTAATAGTATACAGTAGTAGTTGTGATCAGGTACATGTAGCTTGGTAATGTGATCTTCACATATTTCTTTTAGCGCTCTCTCCAAAGGCAAACAAGAGGGGATTTCATGGTGTGTGTGTGTGTATATATATATATATACACACAGGTATATATATCAGACATGAACAAATATATATATATAGGGCTCTTCATAATTTAGCATTTACCTGTTTAGTAGAGAAGGCAATTATGGTTTAAACCAAATCCTCACTTGCCTTTTAAAGGATTTTCATTCTTTACTGTCTACTTAAGCATCAAGATTTCTTTTCCGCTGTATTTTATATCTGTTTATTTCTGGGGAGATGGAAGGGAAACTGATATCTAGCCTGCCTGTCTTTGTTCTGGAATACTGCATTCTGATTCTTAGAAGATTCGACTTAACAGATTTTTGACTAGAGGGATGCTAGTCAGGGCTATTTTTCACTGGTTTTCAAGTTTTTTACTTCATTTTTAACTTAACATTTCTTTGTACTCATGCATATTTTATATTTGTGTACATGCTTAAATGTGTGCATACGTATATATTTAACTGTGTGTATATAAGTAACTGAGGGCTGGTTTACTACTTCCTTTGCTTTTACTGGTTTATCGTTCCTATTGCTACCCTTTGCCTGTTTGTCCCATAACTGGCTTAAAATTTATCAATGTCAGTCTTCAACAAGTGTACCTTGTTGGCTGGGTTCAATTATTGAGTAATAAAAATACTTACTGATGACCATGATCAAATAATTGGCAGTATGATTTATGCAGTTATGATTAGTGTCATTCTTCTAAGTTTTGTGTCAATAATTTATCTGTATGAGTGGGAGTAGTAATTACTATAAACTGTATGAAGTAGTAAACTCCAAAGGAAAAAAAAATTATGCATTTGAGCACTTCTTGAAAGCATTAGGGTAAAATGTACAGCATGCAAGCGGCTCAGATAAAGGATATACAATTTAATACAAGCAAACAGTAATGGCTATGTTAATAATGGCTAATGGCAGCTGACAGTATTATTTTTTTTTTAAATTGAAGTATTCATTAAAGAACAAAGCTACACATCTTATTTTCATAAATAGCTTATTTTTAGACTTTAAATTTCTCTAGGTAAATTAAAATAGTTATACAAAAGGATTTCGTGTAATCTAAGTGGCGTCTACTTCTGGTGACTTGCAATACATTTTTTTTTTCTGTTTACAGGCTGCTGAAAATATGACAGGCTGACATGGGAGAAGACTTCTGTGTGAGAAGAATGCCAGGTTAAAGTTAACAGAGGCTTTTAAGATTGCCGCTATTCAGCAAAATAAGCGTGTGTGCGAAGGTTTCAGAATATGTCTGTAATCTGGAAAAGGATCATGTCTAGAATAGGTTTGAAAAGTTTTTAAATAAGTTCACGAATAAGCTCGTTACTTGTTATTTTTGTGAACTATGTGTGAATGTAGTGCAATTACTCTTCTTTGGCATCCTGTATTTTTTAAACCATCTGAGATACTGCACACTTGCTGAACTTAATAGTGCGTAGCAACAAATATTGTCACGATGAGTATAGCTTGTTAGTGCATCCTTTAGAAGTGCTAATATGTCCTGGTTTTTATCTTTTGTGTTGATGAGAAACTGCATGTACAATTTTAGTTTTGCTTTATGGACCAGACATGAACAAAGCCCATCCTGACTTTATTTTAATTAGAGTAAGGGTAGTGACTTAAGTCTCAATCTGAAAGTAAGAAATAAAGCACTTTTGATAATGTAGCTAATGAATTGTCTTTTTGATTCAAATTGCTGGAAAAAGTGGTTTTTAACTTGAATAACAAAGGAACTTCAGTTATCCATGCAGAAATGTATGTAGATTTAAATTCTAGATTACATGGAATGTTTTACCTAGTTCAGATGCTATGTTTTTACATTTGTTCTGACTACTAGACCTAAAAATATTAAGGCTATATTGTTACTGCCTAGTCAAAGCATATATGAGAAGCATCAGATTTGGTTAATGGGAATCAATGAGTCTGAAAACAATCATTTGGTATGGGAATATCTTCTCATTCAGCACTAGGAGTCTTTACTGATGCCAAAATAAGTGTTTACAGTGTATACAGTAAACTGTTTATCATGTTACTTTCCAGTAAATATCCTTGCATCCAGCAATTCTACTTCATAAGAAAATGGTTTCTTGTGTATTCTTCATCTGCTGTTTCAGCTTTTTTGATTTTTTTTTTCGTTAGCATAGTTTCAAGGTGTGGTGCTAATGGGACCTAAAGTAACCTCCAAGGTTAATAGGGTGGAGCACATGTGGAAATGAACCTGGAATCTTAGTTAAGCCAAATGTTATATTTGTGCAGAGGAAAAAAGTTCTTTCTACTTTAAGAGTTTACATTGCATGTACTTTAGGTCATAGCTCTACAAAATGTGATCAAGGAGGCTAAGTATTTCATATTGCTGGTAGAGAGAATAGAAAAATATTTATATTATGCTGAATCACTTACCAGTATTTCCAGTTAGCCATGCCAAAAAATCATTCCAGGAGGATGCTGTGAAAACTTCTGGATAACCAGAATAAATAACCAGTAAGCTGGGGGTCTTTTAAGTAGTATCATTTTGCTCACTCACAAACCCTTAAAAACCTTGTAAACTGATGTTGTAACTTCAGATTTATAACTTTTGAATACTGGGTGTAATTTTTTTTTTTTTAAACATTAAGGTATCCCTAGTATGAAAAGATATCAACCATGAAATTTATCCTAGGGAATCTGAAAAGTCAGTAAAAGGCCATGAAAACACCAGGTCAGATCAATCCAAAGTCGCAATTAGCTCTTTTACTTAATTTTATCTAGACTCAGTGCTACATTTCAAAAATGAGAAAAGACTGGGGAGCATTCTTGCTGTTTTCAGGAGTCACATCTAAGTCTACGAGTTCTCACTTGTGAAACCTGAACTCTGAAAGTTTTCTGTAATCTATTGCAAATGTGTCCAAAATAATTATGAAATCCTATCAGAGTGCATGTTGCTGCTGGTGCTTTTCCTTTCTTCCATTGCCAGATCTTTGGGCAATACAGGAATTGTGATGACTTCCCTTGAATGTCACTCTCTTGATTACTTTGCAGTTATGTATTTCCAGGGTTTTTTTTCTAACTCATTCGCTTGGTTTCAGTTTTGGTTCTATGTCCTTGAAATGCTTAAAACCAGCTTGCAAATGCAATATGAAAACAATTTGTATATAATTCTTGATCTGTCTGGTAAGTTAACACCTACCATTTTACCACTAATAAACTTACTGGTTTTATGCAGTCAGACATTTGATGGTAGATGATTTGTCATGCAGAATTATAGAAGCGGGGCATGGTTTTGACATTCAGAAACCTAATTTGACAGATATAAAACTAAAAATGCATCATTTTCATTATTACATGGAACTAAATGGTAACATTGGTTATGCTTAATAATTCATATTTACAAAATGAAATGCAAACCTTATAAGATTGAATATTTAGCATGTTTGGTCTGAAAGCAGGGAAGAGATGTTTCTTAAACTTGGCAGATCCATGGTCACCCAGAAAGTCTATATACCTTGCCTCAGTATATTTGGCAGAGTTTCTTTCAAAATACTTGGTGGAACAAATGTGATTAGGAATTGGTGTAACAGAACTACAGATTGCTTTTGATTTAGGGTACGATCGAGAACAAATACAAGAAATATTTTTTTTCCTCCTCCTGGTAAGGAAAAAGAAAAAATATTTAAAAATCCCTCTAATAGGAAGTTTCATACTGGAAATGTTTCTGTGCTGTAAAATAAAAATCTATCACTTTATTAGCATCCCTACTTTGTGAACCTGAGTGCATTGATGGCTGAAAAGCCTTGGTTGCATTTGTAGCATGCTATCTTCTGCTACATTAAACTGTAAGAAGCCAAGCAAACAGCACGTGCTTTTCCTCTGTGCTCCTTACTTACGTGCTCTTGAAAAGATAAACATAGGAATAGCTATACAGGTCCTGACCAAAGGTTTTTCTAACACAATAGCCTCTTGTAGTCAAAAGCAGATGCCTAAGGAAGGATAGGAACAATGCAAGCACATTTGGCTCTCTTCCTTCTGTGTTCTCCCGGCTTCCAAGTGTCTTCTATTCCAGGCTTTCCTGAACATCATATGGTTTGTCTATTTAGTAATCCCCAATGCTGCTTTTTCCAGTACTTACCCAGTTTCCCTTGGACTATGTACGCTTCCTGAATAAGAGCAACCTTTATCAATCAATGCTTATTGCATAAAGAATTGCCACTTCTTATTTGGGTGAACGTGATTTTTACTAGCTTAATTTAATGTTCCCTGTGCAGTAAACTTTTACCAGTCATGCTTGTGGCAGTCATGATTCTGCACGTGTATAACATTCACCTTTAAATTTCCTCTTTTCTAAACTGAAATGTGTTAGCTAGCATATTCCATGTCTGACTAAAGACATAGAATAGCATCTCTATTGTCTTTTGAAACTCTTCTGGGTCTCGTTATTTCCTGGAAACAAAACTGCATGTAGCATTAGCTGTGTAGTTAAGTACTGGCCTATTTGTTTACTTTCTCATTCTTAATTCATTTCCTAGTAACTCATAATACTTGACTTTGGTTTTTTTAGTTTGAACTGATTACTGAGCTGTTCTTATGGCACTATCTGTCATAACTGAAGGATCTCACTCTTGAGTGGTAATGATAAGCTCAAAGGCTCTTGTTTCATATGTGAAACTACAGTTGTTTGTTTCCATGTGTATCCCCTTTTATTTATCTATGCTGAGTTGTGACTGCCATTTTATTTCCTAATCAGTCTTACATGTCTTTCTGCAGTTCTTCACAGTTTGCCAGTAGTCTTAATACCCTCGCTAACTTTATCATTGGCAAATTTTGTCTCTCTGTTCCCTTTTTGAGGTTAACTATGAATAGGTTGAGCAGCACGTGGCCTAGCAAAGACCGCAGAGTGCCACTGGTGACCTATGGCAGGAACTGACTGTTTATTCCCATTCCTTCTCAGTGATTGTGGATAAAGTGCAGTCCTGCATAAGTTTCTCATTCTTACACTGAGCATCTTTAGTGTCACGTATAGCATAACCATGAGAGCTCAATGAATCATGAATACAATCTTGCAGAGAGCATGGCATTCTAGGTAACTTTCAGGTTCCGTACATTTGTAATCGTATAATTACATTTTAGAAATATAAACTTAAGCAAGAAAATAACTCTACAGGAGAACAAAAAGACAAGTCATATGATCCTGAAGTCTTTATCATAACATGAGGGAGTTTTTGTTTCTTAGGCAATTATGTTAAACAAAAAAAAAATCTGTTAAAAAAAATAAAAATGTTGGATGATGATCAGTCCAAGACACTTGACCTAATAGATCTGTGTCCATGACATGTGCGTAAATATATATATTTGTCAGCTAATATTCTTTCCCACCTCCTGGTCTCCAGCTGAGCAAATACTCATTCCTAGGCTTGCTTTTTGAGTCACTCAGCTAGTTCCCTCTGAGATGAACTTGAATGCTGTTGTGAGCACACTTTACCCTGGCAGGCCGCACCAGGTTGGGTCCTTCCATTCTTCCCCAACACTTTTCACCTTCAAACGCTCCCAACTACTTTTGCATGCTTACAGTTTCATGCTATGAAACCCTGCAGCCCTCATTATTTGAATATACTTTGAATTAAAAGCACAAAAATTGACAACAACCTAAGAATCAGCAGCGACCCATGACAAAATGCTCTGTAGTGTGGCTGTAGACAGCCTACTTTGAAGAGAGCCAGCGCCGAACAGTGGGGCCTTACAGTACTGTGCGTGACCTGAGCTAGGGACTTAGGCATGCCTTTAGTAGTGGAGACTCAAATCTTTGAACCACAAATAACACTTTTAATTAAAGTTTGGAAAACAGAATTCCAACGGATGAAGGGCGTGGCAAAGTAATTTCAACCTATAAAAGAGCAAGGGTGATAGCAGACTTGAGGACCAGTCACCTAGCATCAGCGCTAGCAAACAGTGAACCAGGGGAACCTGAGATTTTATCAGCAAAGAATGAAAGACAGAAAAATGTACTGAATTCCATTTGAACATTGTTTTGTGGAAGTGTTAGTGGGCTAGTTTTTTGTTGTTTATGGGTTTACATGCGAGATGTAGTATAATTTGATTTATGCAGGACAATTTTCACTTAAAACACACCATTGGTATTGTTCAGTAAAAACACAAATGTACTGTGGTGTTACCTGTTTTGCTGTCTTGTTACCTTGGGACTGAGATTTGAGGGGAAAAAAAAACAAACAAACCAACCCAAAACTTTTAAAAATGTAAAAAACAAAATCTCAGTCCTTGAAAAATGGTGAATTGAGAAAGTTGGTTTTTTTCAAGCATCAGCTACATAAACAGCTACTTAAGTGTGAGGGGTGTGTGAAGTTGTAGGAAGAGTTCCTGTTAGATAAAGAAAATAAGTTTATGAACTAGCAATAGTGAAGTAAAGCCATAGTGCTGTCTGATTATTGCTTCCAGGCCCGCTGCAAAGAGATACTGCGAGAATGTTGTAGAGACACAAGGATAATTTAAATGAAAGCCATAAAACTGTTTCGGGACTGGAGAACAAGCCTGATGAGGTGGGAAAGAACTCAGGAGCGTGCGGGTTCTCAAAAAGAAGTTGAGAAGAGGCACTGTGACCATAGGTATGCCCTTGAACATGGCAGGAGGCCTTGTGGCTACATCTTTTTAACCTGACAGAGAAAATGAGAATACAAGATCCACTAGCTGGTATTAGACAAATCATACCTTAAAAATTGGGCGCAACTTCCCAGGAGTGAAGGTAAGTAAACTTTGACGCGGCGTACTAAGGAAATGGCAAACTGGCTACTGCTTGATGTTAAAACAGAATTAAGGATACTTCTAAAAGACACGGTTTATTCCAGTTTCTGGGGACAAGTCAACAGTACCTCTCTGCAGGGTGCCAGGCATGCTGGCTGTAGCAGTTCCTTCTGACTGCAGAGCCCATGAAGGGCAGTGTAAAACAGCTCTAAGTAAAAGTAGCGTGAAGAAAATTTAGGAATATTTAGGATGAATATCAGTGATGTTTCTGTCAGTAAGATAAATGGAAGCCTGGTTTCCAAGACATTTAAATGTTACCTGATAAAAAAAACCCAAACAACACAACTATTAATTATCTGAACTAGCAATCTGGAATATATTGAGCCTGAGCACTTTTATTATCACTTTATAAATATTCCTATTTTCTCACCTCAGATTCTTACATGTAAGGAGAGACCAGTTCATGAAAATGGATCTCTGAAAGAGCTCAAAGGTGTCATTATGTGGGCCAGGGGGAGTTTAACGCTGGAGTGTAACTTTCAGTGAAGGAGATGGAAAATGCTGGAGCAGAGGAGGTGGCACGTGGTCCTGCTGCGGTTCCCTGAGGGAGCAGCTGGGAGGACCTGGAGAAGCGGGGAAGGAGGCCATGGGAGGGTGATGAGGCTGGGGGACATCCAAGCTTGGTTTTATTTGATTATTTTATCTGTACACCAGATCCAAAATTGGTATGTTTGAAGATAGTGACAGGTCTTCCTCTTTAACAGACGAGATGCAGGAAAGAGAGACGAGGCTCAATAGGTGGTCATATTACCCTACTCCCCACCCACAGGTTCAGTCCCTTTAACAACAGACTTTTTTTTTTTTAATCAGGTGGGATTGTTTATTAACCACTCTCAGCAATGCTGAAGCTGTGCCAGGGTATTGCACACATTGGGGGCTCCTTGAGGGCTGCAGGGCCCCCCCCAAGGTCCTTCAGGGCAGGACCTGGCAGCCCACCCTGTCCCACAACCCCAGCCAGGGAGCCATGGCCAGTGAGGGGAGCAGAGGTCAGACGCAGGCCTGGCCTGGCCATACTAAAACATTTTGAACTATTCCAGTGGTTTTTTTGGCCTTGAAGCTGGCAGTGGTAAGACAATGGAGGCTGCCGCCCCCCTCTGCCATCACTGCCCGATGGCGCAGCTTGTGAGGACACTACTTGAAGGAGCCAAGTCGTCAGCAATATCACTCCATCCCATCTTGTCAGCTCTATCACTCCATCCCGCTTCCCCAGGCTCCCAGGGAAGCTCCTTATGACATTTCTTTTTGCCCTCACCCTCTGATTTTGTTCCCAAGCAGGTTTATAGGGGCAGGTGATTGTGACGAGGATGAATTACAATTTTGGGAGGGCTAATCAAGGACAAGGGAAATAGTCTCACTCCTGTGACCAGCGAACTTGTGGTGAACTCAAAGAGTATGGTGAACAGCGGGTGATTATTTACTATTGGTGATTTACAGCTGTGAAAAAACCCAGGATGTTAACAATAATATGCACCTTACACGTAAAGGTCAAGACTTTATGAGATATAAATGTTGCAAGAACAATTTAAGGAAAAATATTAATCACTTGCAAATATAGTACTCTGGCATACGTAAGATTTAATGAGGGATTTAAAGGAGAATCATACACTGTTCTTACACATTTTGAAGTAAAGATACAAACAAAAATATCTGGACAAACATTTCCTAGGACACATAAAGAGAAGCCTTGCTATTCTCTTAGGGAGAATTCAGGATACGGTCTGAATTGTGCAGGATATTGTATATACATGGACACAGGCTGAAGTCAAACTCAGTCTCTCTTCAGATCAAGCGCTTTTCTAATTCAAAAATGAGTGTTTTGTTTGGCTTCACTGTTCAGGTGAAACCAGTCTCAGGCATAGGAACAACACAGCGAGGTACACGCACAGCTGCTTGTTCCTACATGCTGTGACGACTGCACTCACACCGAAGGCAGAAAAATGTCTATGGCACATACGCAGGCTGATAATCTGATTTATAATTTTAGCATGGTATCTCAGGCTGCGCATTTCACTGTTAAGAACGACATCAGTAATAAAGCTGACAGTCTTTGTCAATCAGTGGCTGGCTGGCTCCTCTGGTTAGATGACTTTGTAGCAACCGTTCCATTTTTAGGTGTGTTGGGCCAAATTCAGCATTGACTTGCACCTTGTGAAGTTTTATTGAAGTTACTGAAATAGCAATAGAGGACATGAACTAACAGTGGATGTGGGCATTGTTCATCTTAGCTGTGACCCAATGGAGGACATAAAAACATGATTTTGTTTGGGCAGATCCTTTAACTCTAGTTAAAATAGGTTGTTTTCCTTCATCAAAATATTAAAGGCCAGCAAAAATCAAAATGAAAAAATGAAAATAATTTTACTAAAGTAAGCTCCAAAAGTTTTCATTCAGTATAGTGTTATCGTAATTTGTCATTCTACCTTTTGTTCTCGCATTTCTCTTCTGTGAGCTGGGTTTTCTGCCAACTACATCTGCCGCAATTCACCATTTTCCTCTCTCCCCTCCCCTCAGTTTTAATTCTCTCATTAGAGGGGGTCAGGCTTCAATGTTTCCCAATTTTTCAGCAGTCATTTCTACAATATTTTCCCAAGATAATCAGGCACTATTCAATAAAGAGCTTTCTTGGTGACTCATTTTTCTCCTGGAAACAGTTTTGATTGATAGAATTATTTCAAGTGGTCCTGATATGTGCACAACTATCAGAGAGACTGGAGTCGCACAATATTCTGCATGGTCAAATCTGCTCCATGTCCCGGTGCACAAACTTTTGTATTTATGTCTCCCTAAAATACCTTTAGAGTGTTAAAGTGTGCAGTGTAGGTATCCAATGCATCGGCATGTACGTGCTAATTTTGTGTGTAGAGATATCACATAAATATCAGGGATATCCTTCATTCTTCTAAAATACAACTTTTATTTGCTTTTTATTATCACTGTCCTGTGCTGTGTCAAATACTAGGTACCCAAGTCACATTTGGCGTCTGTTTATAGGTTTAGGTTTGGCAAAAAAATCCCTAGGAAAAAATCTCAGGCAGAAAGAAAAACAGAGTTTTGCCCTGTTTTCAACATATTTGTCTTTTTCTATCCCAGCTTCTCTGATAATCAGCTGACACAACCTGATTTGTGTTACAGACCTTTGTGTCCACAGAGATGACTACTTTGTCTTTGCAGCAATTGAAGAAATTTATGAAAAGGATACCCTTACTCTTCATGCTTTTCATGCTTACTTCTGTAATTATTTTTTTAAGAACTCCCAATATTTGTAAAACATAAAGCAGGAGGATAAATATAAATATTACTGAAAACTGTTGCATATTCCACTAGATGGCAGGCAAACATTTGCAACCACTGCTGCAGCTTTGTTAAATATCCCTCTGTTAGTTTTTCATGGATTCTAATAAATAGTATTTTAGGATCAATTTCCAGTTTAATGAAGGATTGGTGCAATTTAACCTTTTGATTTATTTTTTTTAAACATTTTAAAACTAGGAGGAAGAATAAAAAAGTGTGCTATTGATTGCATGACTTTGGCTCACGGAAGAGAGAACTGACGTCTAAGCACTTAACATTTTGTATTTTATGCATTTAACTTTTACTCAGATGGGATATACCAGTAGTAAAATAGCCACAGCAGGGAGAGTTTTGAGCATAGATAATCTGTAGCAGCATCTTCTTCCTTTCATTCAAAGGAATAAAATGTACACAGACTGTCTTAGAAACTGCACTGACGGAAGTTCTGCAACCCTCTGTAGTTCACAACCGCTTTAGCTTTTCCCTTTCGGTGTTTACGTACTTTCTGGCAGTTAGTCAGCAACCTACACCGTTTAAGACAAGAAGGCACAATTGAGATAAGAGTAGACTAATTCTAGTGTAGGAAGACTTGCCTCCCTGGTGAGGATATATCAATGGATGTACCAATACCATAGTAGCATCACAGTTTAAAGTAAATACCGAATAAATAGCCACATTCATCAAGTGTAGTAGACTAAGTAAGAATTAAGACAACTCCTGCCATTTCCAGGAGTGAAAAGAGAAAGTAGAAACAGGATGAATTCTCTCACCTGTCCTCTGGCCAGGAGCTCATTTCTGTCTACCAAATCTGTTTCTGTTTCTGCGGCCTCCAAAGTGAGAGGGGAATGGAGGAAGGATGGAGATTTCCTGAAGTAAGATATTTAAGGGGGTGAGAAAGAAATGCCATGTTAATCCTCAGCCTCTCACCATAGACAATAATCTCTCTGGGGACAAGCTGTAGCTCCCAGCATAATCAGATTAGGTTATCAAGGGTTAATTAGTGAAGAGAGAGCTGTCCCCATCCCCATACCTGCCTTCCCCACAGTTCACCCCACTAAGCCCTTCCCCAAATATTTAATAATATTGTAATTTTATACTTCAGGGTGGTGGTATTTTAGCGAAAAACCCACATGATTTCAGCTATCCTTAAACCCCTGTTTTTCTCTGCAGTCAGTGGAGAGAGGCAAGCTCTCGGTGGAGAGGGGCAAAACGGAGCACTAAAGTTATTCTTTGTCTCTGAATTGCTCTCTAAAGGAAACTCTCTATTGACTGAAGAGGTAACCCAAGGAGACTAGTATCCTGAGGCTAAGATTAGTCTTTGCAAATATTCCCATTAGATCATCTACTCTGACTTCCTGTATTTCACAAGCCTTTGAATTTCACCCAACAGCCTCTCTACTGAGTTCAATAACTTGTGTTTAGATAAAGCATATCCAAAAAGACATTTATTCTTGAGTTGAAGACATTAATAGAGATAGTGTATCCACTGTTCCTTTGTTGGTTTGTTCCATAGTTAATCATCTCCACTATTAAACTTCGTGTGCCTTATTTCTTGTTTTAATTTATCTGGCTTGAGCTCAGTACACAGCTGCTTGTTATGCTTTTTCCTTCTTAACTAAAGAACCCTGTAGTCTGTGGGATTTTCTCCTGAGGGAGCTATTATAATCAAGTCACCACTCTGTCTTCTTTTTGATAAGCTGAAAGGGTTTTCCTTTCTGTAAAGCGTTTTTCTTTTTCTCGCCTGTGCTCATTCTGGTCTTCTCTGTAGTGTGTGGGTTTTTTGCCTTCCCTTCCGTCTGATTGCGATCCCACCTGCGCTGTGTGCGGAGATAACATCGTTCTGCCCTACCCACTCTTTTGCTCCAGTATCACACTCGCGGTTCCCTTTGAATTACGCTTTCTCAGCGACCCCTTAAGTCCTTTCTGGAGTTACCGTTTTGCAGAACGTGGTCCTCTGCTTTTTAAGTACGGCCCAACTTGTGCCCAGTCCTTTAGCTTTTCATGTGGCTGCATGAAAATGGGTTACGTTTGAATTGGTACACCTTACTGAACAGATCAAAATCCTTCTTTCTGTCTGTCTCGTCTTTAAGTTTACCACTCTGTCAGCTGGTGTGTAATCTGCCAACCACATCAGCAACAGTTTTTTCATTTGGTTCCAGGTTATCAATGACAAAGCGTCAGCTCAGCTACCGAACCTTGCAGCACCCTGCTAAAATCAGGATGGGCGCTCTTGCTTCTGTCTGCTCTTGCATTATATATATGCTATATATGTATATATCATGTATATATATTGCATTATGTATATGTCCTGCCCTTATTTGAATCAAGTCTCAATAATGTCTTTGCTTTTGGAAACTGAATTTTGGAAGATTTAGCCATTTCTGAATACTGTGAAAGGAGTTTTTTACTGAGATTGTTTAGGCCATTAAAACAAAACAACCAAAAATCAACAAACATTTCTGAAGACAAAACTCCCTACAAAAGTCCAAAAGTATGCAGTTACAGATAGAGCAGTGACTTGACTATAAACCAAATTAATAATCCCATCAAAGAATGAAGTAAGTTTTATTTAACAAGACCTATTTTCTACAAAACCATGTTGACCATCATTAATTACATTCACTCCTTTAATTTTGTATTAATTGAATCCCACATCAGCTTATTAGCTTTTCCATTAATTTTCCACGGGTTTTTTGTGATGCTTACTGGCCTGAAGTTACCTGGGTCATCACAGTTGCCCTTTCAAAAGAATGGTAAAATATTAGTGCTAATTCAAGATTTATTTTATTTCTCCAGCTTTTTAAATATATAACACTAGACTAAAGATCTTTTGCTTAATTTTTCCTTCATCCCACTATTTTCCTTAACTGTATGTAATTAGCTGCTTTGTAGTTCCAAGTATGTGTATATTAACATATGATGTAATATTTTAATATTTTTATTTTCTAGAATTTTGTATGTCTTTTTTGTCTGCTGTTTATAAATGTAGGAAGTAATCAGAGCGCTTCCCTGACCCCAGACCAATAATCAGTAGCCAAGATGGAAACTCATTTGTTTTTTACTGGTTAAAGTGAGAATTAAGACATTCCTAATTATAGTGGGCATCTTTTGTGCTACAAACTTTAGTAACTATTGAAAACGAATCCTGTTGTTAGTGCCGACTGTATGGGGGTCACCAGATGGCACTGTTGCAAGTGTCTTGTTGATTCTTTTGTCTAGGGGAGACTATATAAAAATAGGCCTTGAAAGATGTACTTAGTTGTTATTTGTTTATTTTTCCCTTACGGTAGCATGGCCCAAATCTATCACAAGCTAAATATTTTCTCACGGGCATTGTAGTCCAAAGGTTTTGCCTACGAACAAGCTAAACAGACGGCTCGGACTACAAACCTCGCAAGAACCAGGCGGCCTAAGTGGTGGCCAGGACTATGACGTTCTTCAATTGTCCAAAATGTTTTTGGAAAGTAAGAGTCATTCTTTGGAGGGTGAGAAGTTTAAGCAGCTCCCACACAGCCTAGCAACACTTAAAGCATCCTGAACTACGAAAATACGAGGGGAAACATTGTTATTTGCTGCTCTGAGTCAGACAGAAAGGTAGGGACATTTCTAATGTTTCATGATCTAAATCGAGAAGAAAAAGGGGGAGTGATAAAGTTATTTTAATATAATGCAGCTTCTGATGAAGTTCTGAAGAAGTTCACAAGCCAATTTCTATTCTGACACACAGAGAAGAGTAGCAGGATAGAGGAGTGACAAAGACAGTGACAGTAAAAGTATGTGGCTGTGTAACGAAGCTCATACAGCTCTTACACTGATTTACTTATCAAACTGCTCATTGTTGCAAATTAATATAAAGCATAAAATTTGCAGGAATACATAGAATACCATTGCAACTATACATGCTACTTTGGTGGGGTTTGCATGACATATTTCCTATAAAATTATTTTCATGTGTTAGTAAAGCTGTGAATCTAGCTCCACTCATTTAGATCCTGTACACTTAAGCCTTATTTATTTATCTATTTGCTGCTCAGTACAAGAATTGTGCCTGGTTATGTACACGTGAAATATACCTGCTTAATCTTTATTTTGCAACATACATATTAGAAGTGTGGAGCTTAGTATTTGACACTTATTTAGCACCTGGTTAAACACCATTAAACTACTTGACACTGAATGTGCGATAATATTTTCTCAATTAAAATGCGTGTTGGCATTCAATAGAATAAGGATAATCAGTTTCATGGGGAATGTCCCCATAAAACACCTGTCCAGGTGTAACCTATCCCAGCAAAGCAAAAAGAAATTATATCCATATTTATCAAAATGCATAAGCTTTGCATTTTATATGTTATATTCCTATAATGGTTTAAATTAGACTCGCACCATGCCCAGCATAATTCCCCGAGGAAATATTAGGTACGTTGGCACTCGGCAAATCCTTGTTCATACAAAATGAAGCACGGGAATGTTAGTATGTACATTTAACATAAGCTTCGGGTTTTAAAGTCACGTCCAGAATAATTGCCCTGTAAGCAGCGTAGAGCACCATTTCTCTCACTAGAGGACGGAGGCCTAACCAATGCTCCCGAACTTGTACAAGTGCTTCCTAGAGTGCAAACGTTTAAGATGGAATGTTAAACAAATATTTTAATTGCTTCGGTAAGCTTATTCGTAGCCACTTCAAAGCCAAGTTCACTGGCCTGCTACGCTCTCGGTGTGACTCCCCACTTTCAAGTAGCCAGCCACGTTATGCACCAGTGATTTTTGCAACATCCCATTTTGTCGACGGTAATGTTTATGCAAAGAGGGAAGGACACAGCGTCGAACTATATACGAAAAAGAAAAAAAATCCCTCGTTATTCAAGTCAGGAGTGAAGGTAGGGGGAATAGCTCCTTTTGGGGCCATGGCAGCTACCTAGTCATTCAGGAGCATTTCAGGAGCATTTCAGGAGCTAGCATCTCTCGCAGCCCTGCGCTGCGAGTAGTAGGAGTCACCCTCTCTCTTACTAGGCACTGCCTAGAGTTTTCTAGCTCTCTTGGATGTATCTCAAATTGCCTTTTAAAATGTATTGATGAATAAGGGCCTTCAGATAAAGGCACAAAGGTGTTTCAGATACTATGGAGATAAAAGCCACATATAAGTACTTCAATAGATTCCTCGTGTTCTTTGTCTGTAGCCGCATTTTTCCCTGTATCCCTTGCCAGAGATAATCATAGTCATCTTACTCTTTGTGTTCTTTAGTGGTCGTTTACATGCCATCCTCACTACACTTTTTACTCATTTATGTGCTTGCTGTTGCTGGGTTGAGGATAATATTTTCTCAGGCCGCAGCCAAAATGCTAATCCATATAGTACTTCTGTCACCTCCAAGGTGGATTATTGTAATTCCTTTCTGGTGTCTACCTGATTGTAAAACTTCACAAGTTCTGTTTTACATAAAATGCTGCGGCTGACATGCTTATTCATCTTAAACCAAATTAGCATATCACTCTGGTCTTTTGATCCATGCTATGGCTGCCAGTGAGAGTAGTGCTTCCTTCCGATATGACCTGGCATGCGTTGATGCATGATGATGGATTCCGACCACAAGTATTAACACAAGCATACGGTTCAGACGGTAAAATATTGCCTTGCTCCTTTTTGCACACTTTAAATTGCCTCTTTCTTTGCTTTATATTGATGTGCTAGCACTTCTAATAGCCATGTTTAAGAATAATTAATACATTCCTAGATATAAGGAATGGGAAC
The DNA here is from genome assembly GCF_964199755.1 of Larus michahellis. Taxonomy (NCBI): domain Eukaryota; kingdom Metazoa; phylum Chordata; class Aves; order Charadriiformes; family Laridae; genus Larus; species Larus michahellis. The sequence continues at coordinate 177,923,122 of NC_133896.1, forward strand.
AGACTCCTCAGGCATTCCAGTTGAAGTGATGTGGCCTCTAGCTGCAGAAAGTCATGCTGTTGAGTGCTCTTCTAAATGAGGCTTTTACTAGACAAACAGGACTCTGCTGCTTCGATAGTAGTTTGAAGTACTTTCATGAATTAGCGCATAGAAAATGCGGGAGTATTTAAGCCTGTGCCTGCGTGACTTTGTATGGAATAGCACAGTAAGGAAAGGAATTCACAAGCAGCTTTCCCCAGACCCTATCCAGGGTTTGGAAGTCCTTAGCAGTAGAGGGAATGAAGCCCAAAAGTCATTTTTCCTGAAATGGAGATATTTCTATGGTGAGTAGTACCACTGAAGCACAACGCTCTTTCTGTTTTATATCTGCAGAAAAGTAAATATGAATTTTGCTGTTGAGAGTATAATTAACAAACTACTATTATTTGAAGTGAACCTATTTAAGAAAGGTTGATGATAAGGGACGAACGGCTCGAAGAGTGTTAGTGGATTCTTTCATACCCATGTAGCTCATGAGAGCCTTCATTGTGTTCCTGCTTTGGATTACAATCCTCTCTTGAATATATTTGTTTTTCCCTCATGAGTTACAGAAGAATTCCCATGCACTCGAATAGTTCATGACGGAGACCCGTTTCCCTCATGCTAGAACCTGACTTTGCAGATATTTAGTTTGGAGATTCACCTGGTCTAACTTCACATTTGCCATAATGAGGTCTGCTACTGAGCTAGTTGCCTTAGGCATGTTTGTTTGTTGGTGGAGAGATGCATTTTGGGGGCGCAGTCTGACTTGTTTCAGACTACCGTTATGGATAAATCAAATTATATTAATCTGCTAATTATCTAGATTAAACTAGACACAGTCTTTTATTATTGATCAGGTGAATTACATTCTCAGAGGCACAACTACCATTATTCACGTAGCATTTTTGCTGAGCGCAGTGGGACTGGTCAGATGTATAAATGTTCACAGGCTGAGGGCCTTATATTACAGATGTCTGAAAGTTGTCTGATTTGGAAAGTGTCAGTAAATCAGAGAGTAACTAAAAGACACCGGAGGAAATTCTCAACCATTAGAATAATCTGATGGCTATTCAATGCTTTCACCCTCCTTACTAGTGAATTACACCTATAATAGGCAAGCGAAAGAATAAAGCCCCAAAGCCCAGTGCATATATACGTATGCTTACGCACAATAAAAATACATGTTGCCTGTGTAGGTAGTACTAGGCATTTTTTATTCTAGTCTATAGACTGAAAAAACCCCAGTCTATAGCAACACAGAGGGATGTGGTAACTTGGTATACAACGTGGGTCACATTCTCCTTGTCTTACATGAATATGCGCATGAATAATGAGACCCATTTTTTGGCCTTCTGTAGTAGCAAAACTAAAATTAAAAAGAAGAGCTTCTTGAATTCCTTCCACTATAATGTTGTTCATCTCAGCAGACTTTAGAAACTTGCAGGATACTAAAGCCAGCATTTTTATACTTATTTTAGGTATAATTATTTGAAAAACTAAACTGAAACATAGCTTGGAAAATAGTAGAACAGACCTGTTACTTAGTAAAATGGTTACATCATTTTGGTTAGATTGCCCGTGCTTCATAAGTAGTGAACTTTTAATATTTACTTTTTGCAATGAAAACCAAACAGTTACGTTTTCTAAGCAAGTACAACATCTCATGTTACTCAGCTATTAAGTTTTCTCATATACAGTGCTAATTAATGATGAAAACAGAGGAAGATCAAACAAATAAAAATTACACATTTAGTAAATCATCGTTTTAAATTCCTGAAATGTCTAACATAAACAGGTAGCTCCAGTAAGTTATTGTGTGTTTTTTTCTTAAATTAGCACACACGCATATATATGCTTAAATATGCACCAGATCATTAGATGTCTTTGTACTATAGCATAAAGACTGTAGTACCCTGAAACACCTATTATGTCGCCTGTTTGCCATAAATATGAAATCTTGATTTATTCATAGATCTGCAATGAAATACAAACATGCATGCACACATATGTACCACCAATTATAAAAACCGACATACACAGTGGAATATTCTGATGGGCTGGTCCTCTGTTTATTCTCAAAATTCTTTCCCTCAGGCTCCATTTCTGCCACTGTACCATCTCAAGTAGATTTGAATTTGAAAGCGTTCTCTAGTTTTGAATGTTAATGGATGTCATTGCACTATGGCTCTACAAGAAGGAAGACTATTACTATCAAATAAAAACACTACAAGTTTTGAAGAAGATGGTTTTTAAGTCACAGCTCTGATACAAAAATAAGGATGCTTTCATTTTTGCACATGAAAACAAATTACTCTTGCTGTATAAATAAAGGAAATGTATTTATTTATGCAGAAAGCGTACTAAAGTTTGTTTAAATGTGCACAGTAAAGTAATGGGAAGAAATCATTATTGATAAGAAATGATAATTCATATTATGTTAACACCCTGAACAAGGTCAAGACCTATTCTGGGTTCTGGATAGAGTGAAAGAAAATCATTCCGGTGTTTCTTAAAATTTGACTCAGGCTAGTAATGAATAAAAAAAAATGAATACCTAGCCAATAATCCATCCGCAGTGAAGATTCAGCTAAACCTTGTAACAGAAATTGCCTTTTGGTTCAGCCTATTTATTTTAAATCTAGGACTCTCTTATTTAGGATTTTAGAAGAAAGTCATTTTTTATGGAGATTGCAGTGTAATAGATGAAATGGTAGCAGTATTTGTTTACATAAGATTTGGTAGAAGGAAGATATCTAAGTTCATACCAAAAATATTAGCAAGTTGTATGCTATGCTGTAAATCATGCTCTACACATTTAAAGCTCTCACGTATCCAAATGAAATTTGCCTGAAGTAGTTATTTTCCGAAACCAGTCACTCTGGGACGATAGCATGTAGGTCGTTAATTTGTTTTTTATTTTCTTTTCTTTCAACCAGTCTTTCCATGTTATGTTAGCCCTGTTTTTCTTTTTTTTTCTTTTTCTTTTTTCTTTTAATTTGGTATTAAAATGTAATGTAAGTTATTAACCACATTGCATTTCAAGAGTTTGGGGTCTGGTTATTTTAGCCCCTACTTTTACAAACACTTTTTATTCCCACAAACAGGTCTGTTGGCATCTACCAAATTATGAATGTTGGTATCGCTCATTTTGGAGAAGATGTAAGAATTGTGCCTTTGGACCTGGCAAATATGAAAACTAAGCTGTAAGGGAAATTGGCATAAATCAAGTTTTCTGGGAGTTTTTCAAAAGTATGGCAGGAAAAAAACTAGTAAGGTTTAGTGTGGTGCTCACTAAGATGAGAGAAGTAACAACGATATGAGAACTTCGTATGCACCTTGGCATTCACATGGAGTGAATTCATGCTAGAATGCATAAAATATTTTGTTCTGATTATTTGCTAGTAAAAGCCCGGGCAGCCAATGGTTCAGTTATTCAATATATTAAATAAGAAGTTACATAAGTATGGTTTTCCAGCTCTCTCTCTCCTTGATCTTTGAAGTGTGTCACTCTTTCATTTTGCCATTCAACAGCCTGACATGCAAAAGCTTTGTTCAGACAGTTTAATTTAATCACTGCCACTGGTTCAACAAGATGATAAAATCCCCTGTGCTGTACAACATCCAACATCCAGCTCACTGTTATCTGATACTGTTTGAAGCTCCTCTCATGAATGCAAGCTGATAACACAAGAACTCCAAACATGTCATAAACAATATATTAATACCCTTGATTGAATTCCATTAGAATAAGAACGAGATGAAGTTTAGGCCGGCCAAGCAGGCCAATGTAATAAAATGTAATTTGGACTAATCTTTCCAAAGAATGCCTCGTGTTTGAAGCTGACAGTCTCCCATCACAAGCAGAAGTAATTGCTTGTTGAATACACTGGGAACTCCTTTGAATTCTGGCCTTTGTACTTTGTGCACCTTCCAGGTGTCTCCTGCAGCAGACAATCTACCCTTTTGTTTCAGCGGAGAGATGGCAGGACTGCAAATAAGAAAATGGGCAGTGTTTGTTTTAATGAACGGTGGAGGGCCGGATGGAATTTCTAGAAGCTTAAGACTCCAAGCGGGGCTGTTTTGGGCAAAAACAAAGCGAAGGTCTTAATAGGTAATGTTAATTCAAGTAATCTGTTTCCTTTAAATTGAATCCGGAAGAGGTAGGAAGGTATTTCAGCCAATATCTGCATACCTACAGATATCAGAAAGCACGTAGGTTAATCTGTCTCCGGAACAGATCTTTTCACAGTGGAGGACGATCACCGAAAACTTGTTTAGCCAGAGAATTTAACTGGTTTAAACTGGAATTTTGAGGGTGTGTAATTTGTTAAATCGAAATGGCTTACATATAACATATTCCCCTGTGCTTTTATTAAGTCAAAATAATTCCATAGGTTATTTCAGAAGCAGTAAACTAAAAAATGGCAGCACTATGAATGTGTTGTGAATTTGTTATTGATTTGTTTATTGTAGCAATTAGTACATTTTATTAAAAAATTGCCAGGCATTGACAATCTTCCTGCTTTAGAAAACCTATGAAGGCAGGATTTTTTCTTAGAAATTAAATGTTTAAAGAAAAAAAAAAAGGAAAACAAAAAGAGAAGACTGTTTAGAAGAGGAAAGAGCTTTGCTTTGCTTTGCCTTGCCTGTTTTCTGTTTAGTACAGCTTGGTCACATTTGGGGACAACCCAAATCCAAGAACGTAGGAAACTGGTGTCTGAACAGTAGTCAGTGTCAAAAGGTAGCAAGTTTATCCATAGATGGGGTCTGTGAACATTTCTACTGAACTCACAGTGTGTTACAATCAGGTCCAGTAAATGCTTTTTTAGTCCTTTTTCCTTTCAAAAAATTAGAATTATGTCATCATGCTTACGTATGGAGACTGTTTGTCCCCTGCCCAAGAAGCATGTAAACCCAGACGAGGAAGAGTATGTTTCCGCTGCGGGAAGCTGAACTTTTCCATTTCAGCGTGGACTTTTCCCTATTAGAAATGAGACTGTTGCCATGGGAGCTCTACCTTGTAGCCCAAATACAGAATTTTGTTTCTGCTGCCTGCAGAACTATTCTTTCATGCGCATGTGGTGCTTGCTGTTCCAAATCCACCTCTGCTCTGAAAAGATAGGTTGGTGCCATTTCCCCATTCAGACTTTATTTTTTCCTACCATTTACTGAGCTCTCAGCTCTGTTATGTGACCACCAAAATATCAACTGAGACTACTGAGGTTGCTCTTGTGAAAATACTTGGCCTAACCAGCAAAATTCAAAAGCATCTCAACACCTTGAAACCCTACCTTCCTCTTAGCAGTTCGTACAGGTTGAGTAAATTAATTTATTTTTCTCTCTCCCTCTCCCATAACTGAGGAGATGCAATATTGACTTTGTCAGAAGAATAGTTTCAAGGTTGTTCTGTTTGTCTCAGTAAATTCATGTAGTTCTTAGCACTATCATGACAGCACCTTCCCCGTTTCCTATTCCCTTTCCAAGAGGTTGCAAAATACAGCTACTTGAGGAAGGGGATTAATTAAGCTGCGATCTTAATTTGGAGCAATTTGAAATAAATACAGCTGGCATCGCACACAGCTAAACTCTGATTATGACAGAACTGTTTTCTGTAATATCTCAGCTTCTTGTAGGCTGGAATCTGCAAACACATATGCTCAATTTAAAATCTGTGAAATCAGCTGCGCCGCGCTGAGTTCAGCGGAGCTTCCTGTACGTTCGGAGGAAGCAAATGCTTGGGGGAAGCAAGTGCAAAGTGTTTGCTGGATTAAGACCTTCAGCGCTGCGTTTTGGGTGTTTGTGATATGCACAACATACATCAACAGCCCTTAAAATATGCTTCAGGAAAGAATTCTAGAGATTGATTGTTTCTTCAAAAATGACTCCAAAAATCAATCAGAACTGTTTTAGAAATATGCCTACTATGCACCAAGATCTAGTTTTCTTTTTTTTTTAACCAAATTTATCAATCCATTAAAGAAGAGACAAGTAAACAAAAAATGAATTGTCATTTGTGTTATTTTATTAGTGTCACATGAGATTACAGCATATTATCGACTTTAAGAATATTTTACCCAAGGAGACTTGTTTTAACATGCACAAATCAGGATCAATACTGGATATGCGTTAATTTTCATAAAAAGCTACAAGGCAATTTTTTTATTTTTTACAAATCCCATGATTATACTTATAGTTCTATAAAAAAAATATCATTGTGACCAAATGAGGACCTACCTAAGATTTAATTATTAAAAAATGGATTATTATTTGCATTGTTGCTTACTTTCCCAGGTGTATTATTTACTGACCAAATGTAATTTATGTGCTCACCCGGTTATAGAGTGAAGTTGGATCGCCTGTGCCATTTTTGCTGACTTTGCTGCCTTAGCTTGCTTTATCAATTCCTTTTTTTCCCCCTTTTTTCATTAGAGATCACATATAGTTTAAGAGCTGTAATCTGAAACCTTACAGCTCTAGTGGATACTTAAAAGACTCATTGATACACTTTGAAACCTAGTCAATTGAACAGCATTAGCAGCAGCAGCATCTAGCCATTAGGCTATTAGGATCATTTGCCGAGGCACTAAAATTAAATATAGGGACTCTAGCAATTCCCCAATTATATTGTGTTAGTATAATGGCAGTGAAAAGGATATTATTTTAGTCAGCTCAGTGCCACTATTGCAAGAATCAAGATGCTTTCCATTTTCTGGATGTAGATATGTATTGGCCAGGAGACTTTGACATTAATTTAATTCCCTTTGCAGGCAGAATAGATCAACGCCGTGGACACGATTCAAATCCTGCTAGTCAATGGCAGCTTTTCACAGGCCCCATATTTAATAATATTTTTATAGGGTGTTTTTTTCAGCATTTAAAGCGATACATGTAGGTTAAAATACCATCTAGAAAAAGATTAATATTGAGGAGGCAGAGTAAATGGTGCAGTGTCAAGGCAAGAAAATTCGTAGCCTCCGTTAGCTGGCTCCTACAGCTGTGACCCTTTTGGTTCGGCCTCCTGCATGAAGGATCTGTCTTCACAGATCCCTGGAGAGAGGGCTTCCAGGGAAAAGAGAGAATCTGATCCAGAATCATAAAAAAAAAGAAGGATAAGGGAAGTTCTGGCGTAGGGCTAGGAGTTTCATCCAGTTTGAATTGTGTGCAGTCCTCTATTGCAGGAAGAGGGAAGGAAACTGTTAGAAGTTCAGTCATTATGGGTTACTTTTATTTCCCAATATACACCGAAGCCAAGTTGTACGAAAATTGAGTGGTGCTAATAGCAATATAAGAATGACTGTATCGCGCTGAAGCAGAAATCCCATTAGCCCAGTTCCAGCACAGCCAACAGCAAGTGCCTAGAGAAGTACATGCGGTGATACATGCCCAGTGCACCTTTGAGTGATTTACAGCTCAGGGACTTTTGGACGTAACGATCATGTTTCTATACTTGTGAGACTTTGATTTTTTTCTTCATTAGTTTGTCCATTTGCTTTTCGAACCCAGGTAACCATTAAGCATTCACAAACGTGCTGTGGTTAAGTGTTCTGCAGTTTAACTACAAATTATGAGGAAAAAATTGTCCTTTGTTTGACAGTGTGATCTGCTAATTTCGTGTAAGACTCTTTCTGTCTTTTGTTAAGAAGAACAATGTGGGACTGCTTTATTTCTCCACGCTACTCAGGATTTATAGACCCTGTTGCATATCTTTTCACTGCTGAAGGACCCTAGTTTATTTAGCTGTTCTTTGCCTGGGAACTGTTGTATACCTTCTTATCTTTGTTATTCTTCTCTTTCTTTAGTACTACTGGATCCTTTTTGACACTGGGGTCCAGAACTGCACGTACTATTTGGGATATGCATCTACCAGTGTCTTAGCCATATTTCAGTTTTGTTCTTTCCATGCTACATCTCATGAGTCCAGAAGCTTATCCATTTCTTTATCCGTTCCATCCACCCTTTTCCAGCTGTATTAGTTAGACCATTACAAAACCAGATCATGACCACAACGCTGCTATTAGTAATGTCTAACATGTATTTATCTGAGCATGAGATCACACTTCCATATCTGTAATACTGGATTTAGATACTTACTGCTACACTAAGGGTTTTTTTTTTCACCAACTATTCCTGAACTAAGAGATAGTGCTAGTTTAGACTTTGTTTCAATAAAAAATTAAAACATCATAGAAGAGCTGGTTTTGAATCAAGCAATCATAATATGATTCAAATTGAATTCAATGGAAGGAAAAGCTGAAGTATATCTGTAGCTGGGCATCTTAATTTTTTTTTTTAAAAAAGCAATCTTTAATAATCTCGAGTGAGATAATGAAGTCAGCTATGTGCAGATTCAGGCAGTCAAACCTAAAGGAAACTTGGAATTTCCTTTAGTTAAAAATACAGAAATTGTCTGGACTTTGTATACCAAGAACACGGGGAGACATGTAGGAAAATATCCCAATCTGACAGGAAAGATTAAATATCTTGGAAAGAATTTTAGCGACAAGCAGAAACTGCAAGTGATAGATAAAAGAAATTTTCAAACCAAGAAGCACGGCATGAAAGTGAATTCGGAAAGCGTGGGAGCCATCTTCCCAGTAGCAAGTACCTACATGTGGGATAGCAGAAAGCTGGACTTAATGACTCCTGTCACTCCTTCTAGTTCTGTTTTCCTTACTAGTGCTGTCATTCCTACTTTTCTCTGACGCTGCTTCTCTCCTGTACAGCTTTACATCTCTGTGGCACTCTTTCTGTGGTGTTTATTTTCAGCACTCATCCAGGTTAGGCACCTTTACTGAATTTTGGCAAGGAGTTTACTTTCTTCTTTCAATCCAGAATAATTCCTTTGCTGTCTTGTATTTCTGCGTATTTTCATTCTTCCTCCTATCCTTTGTCACTACCATAATTCAACAGCTTAAGAAAATGTCTTCTTCTTTTGCCCCACTTTGATCTCTCTCATATAGTCCTGTTGGTTACAATTACTTTCTACACTATTACTGTAGTCAACAACTATTTTGATTCTGGTATTTTTGGTTTTTGGATAAAAAAATCCCTTGCCGCCTTCCCTTTTCTCTTTTTACTTTTAATTAAAAAAAAAAAAAGAAAAAGAAAAAGGCAGCTTTCAGTAGGATTTTTTTCTGGCTAAATGAATGGTTTATGGAAAGAAGCTCCAAAAGGCTGTGTTGAAGTGGGGAAGTCCTGGAGAAAGAGCAAGGAGAAAGGGGAGACCTGTGATAGTGAGACGACCCACTGTAAGAAGGTAATCCCCTTCCCAGTAAACCTGCGCTTGAAACTGGGCACCGGCTGAGTGCCTGAAAGTGATGAGGTGCAAGACTTACACCAGGGACTAAGCCCAGTCTGGTGCTTTTTAAAGGGAACTAATATTCAAGCAACAACAACAACAAAAATCCCGATTTTGACCTCGGTTCTTCTAGCACTTCGTGGCACTTTTTGAAAAAGGACTCTTCTAATTACTAAAATAACTGGTTGCTTTTCCAGACATTTGAGAGCAAAGCGTTACTTTTACTTCGTATTTACATTACCTTACAGCTTGACGCTGCTTAATATTTTGATCCGTCCCGAGGCCGTGAATGGAAATGGTGGGTGGGAAGGCTGTGAGGCAAGTAGAAATGCCATTCTGCTGCGGTGTGGGTAAGGGTTATGCTTTCTCTTGCTTGAAAATTTACAGCAGCTCTGAGTTTTCGTGAAGTATGTAATCAACCTGTGGAGCAAGGAAGCAATAGAAATGTCTGGATCAATGTTTCTGAGTTTAGTGAGGGGTTTTGGAAAAAGAACATGGAGCTTTTCTGTCAGGAGAGAAATATTGCCCCTGTAGCAGACAGCTTTTCATGACATTTTACAGCTTTATTTTTCTTTTCTTCTCCTCTGCACTGTAAAAATAATATTTCTTCCTACAAACACAGCTCAAGCGCGTTCTCTAGACGAAAGCTAAATTAAAAACCTTAAAAAGTAAAATGAAAATAAAGTTTAGTTGCTAATGTTGATATACAATGTACAAATTGTTTCCGTCCGCCCTTAATGAGCTTGCCAAATCTTCAAGAGCAACCAATGCAATCCTTGGAATTACGAAATTAGTTTGGAATAGATCAATGTACTGTGGTAACAGCAGTGGATTTTTCTTCATCAGCAGCTGAATCACATTGCCCATAGCGTTTGCTGGACACAGTGCTCATGAACTAGATTGCTGTTTCACAATCATGCACTATTAACTTTTGCTGTAAATGTGTTTTTGCCACTTGGTAATTGGATTAAAAAAAAAAAACAAAACTGGCAAACCTTTATTGAGGTTTTTGAACCCTGTAGAAAATAGTGAGATTCCCTTCCGCTAACTTATAGTATGGCATACACTGAAATCGTTTAAGTGTGCATCGCTACAGCTATAATAATTTTGCAATGAGGTATAAAGCAGGCGTAAGGCTCTACAATGGATATTTTGATTCCATCATGCCCCAAAATAAATTGGTACTGAGTCCCAGCCAATCATGCCAGCTACTGTTAACATTACAGTTGCATCAACTAGCAACCTAAAGGCACACGACGTGGCAAAAGAACAGCAGGATGTTGGTAATTTCTGCAGTTGGATGCGTATACATTTTGTTCTATGGTGAGATAGCTAGCAATGTATATATTTTTCATAGAAACCAATAATGTCATTGTAAAAGTTTGATTGCTGGTTGATTTTTGCAGAGGACATTGATTTTCCTGCACAATCATGGATAGCAGAAATAGGTGCACACACAAAGGACATCTTAGACAAAAAAAGAAACATTTTGGTGAATTATTTGTGACATTTTCCTACACTACAGACAGAGCACTACTAGTACTATAGTAGTGTACTACTGCAGTACACTACACTGCAGAGTAGTGGCTGCAGTATTAGGTTAAAATGTCAGAAGTACCTGTATTTTAATCCAGGTTTCCTACTAAGTAACAGCAGTTGAGGTTGACTTCTCCAAAAAACTTACGAAAAAAAGAAAAATGTGTTTTGGTATTATTTTTGTGTTTTCTAAGTCTTAGAAACCAAGCAACATGATTCTGAATGTCATCTTATAAAAGGTGTAACAGTGCTTTATCTGAATCAAAGGATCCCTTTTTTATTCTTTTTTTTGTAAATAGCCTAGTACATAGCCTATAGGAACCTGGACCATGAATGGAATTTCTAGGTATTGTAGTAAGAGAAACCATAACAATTTAGTGATGGCCTGTTTTCTAGGTATGCAGCATTATTTAATGAAGTGCACCAGTGAAAAGGTGTCCCTGTCCTTAAAAATTCAATCTTATTCAATCATCTTCTGTGTTGCATGCAATTGTATTGAGAATTAAATAAACATTACTGAAGTTAGGACCTAGAATATTCTTATCTCTCTTCACCTGCAACTGTATCTGCACAAGTAATAAAACAGGTTTGGGGCTTAAGCATAGTCCAGAATGACCCATCTTGTCCACTTGTGTGAACAAGGAACCGTACCAACCAGCTCTTGCAGATGATAGCTGGGCACAGTTCTGCATAAGCCAAGGGCTGTTCTCAGTAAGAAGTAGAGACAGGGCTATTTTGTTGAGAGGAAAAGGGATTTCAGTTGTATAGATGCAAACAGCGGCATGCCTCTTGCCTACAGGGCCAAATAACTGGTCCTATCCTGCGTTATTTACTTTTATGGATGCAATCATGGGTGTTTCTCTTGACTGCTGATAGCAGAAGGAGAATAATTGGAAGACGCGGCTCTTGCATGGGCAGCGTCTGCCAGTGCGCTGATCTTTCAACTGGCTGCTTTGGGTTGAAGCGGCTCAAAGGGCCGCTGTGTCTACCTATATCTATATCTATATATCTATATCTATATCTATATCTATATATCTATATCTATATCTATATCTATTTCTATATCTATATCTATATCTATATCTATATATCTATATCTATATCTATCTATATCATCTATATCTATCATCTATGTCTCTCTATCTATCTATCCATCTATCTATATATATATACACACCAATATATACATCTACACCTGACCTAGTCATCCTAGCTGCCTTTGCACTCGGTGGAGAGAAATGGGCATTTCTAATGGTGGAAAATACTTATTTCAGGACGGGATTAGCCGTCCCCGTTTTCTTTCTGTTGATTGTATGGACAACTTGCTCGGATACAGCTGTTGAAGCCGGCAGCTGCAAAGGTCCAGGTGAAATGAAACTTAGGTTCAGTCACTCTCATGCCTTCCTAAGTCCTTCAGCCAATGGAGCTGAACTGCTTTTTAGGCAAAATGTGGTTATCCAGGGTACCTGTGCAGAAATGGATTCAATGAGGCTAAGACTGCAGCTCCTTCCCCTGTTAGTAGCCCCTGCTGTGGTATATGTACCACAGGTCACTTGGTGTGCTGGGGAACCCCCTCCAACCTGGTCATATCTGCATTTGGTTGGGAGAATACCGTGTACAAATGTCATCTAGGGGCAGATCCACCCATAGAAGGGCCAAGAAAAGGTGCGACGCTACTCCTTTGGAGAGTCCGGAAAATCTGCTGAGCTGGGAGAGTGGGCCATGTGTGAATACTTGGCTTCCTTTAGCTATTGTAAGGTTTAAGCACCTGTTCCTCCACTGGTCCCAACAGCCTGAGATTCTTCGCCCCTATGTAAATAATGGAATAACTGGTTTCGTCTCTCTTTATTTCGAGTACGTATCAGCACCGGTTCTGTATTCAGTCAATTAAATCACGTGCCCAATTGTTGTAGCACACTATTAAATATTAAGAGAAAGGGAAATTAAGTAACACTTCACCCTTCTTAATAATTTATAAGCCCACCTAACCTTAATGACAAATTTGAGTAGGATGCGATGTGTTAGGCAGATTTAACGCAGTGCAGGATTTACACTTGGCTGCTGCCAAAGCAAGTTCGTGCTCACCAGACGTGGGCAGGGTGGGGCAGATTACGTGAACCCTTCATGGCCAGGAGAAACTCATCTAGAGAGAGAGCTAAGGCAGTTCCAGCCTGATTCTTTTTAATGTCACAGTTCATTTGCAGAACCATAACTGGAATCAAGAATTAAAAAGCCTTGTATAAAAGTCAGTAACATTAAACCTTTAAGACTCATGTTTCATGTGTCATAAAAAGTCTATGAAAGGATTTTATATTCTGTACAGTGTTTTAGCACTTTCAATCATTTTTTTTCCAACATAACTTTTGTGAACACTTTTATAGCCTCTAAATGAAAAACTAAACTATGTGTCATTCAAAAAAAGGTTTTATGGATCACGGAATTTAATATAAGTTCTGCACCATAACAAGGAACTGATAAACCTATATTAGAATTAATTTAAAATGTTGGAAACTGTTTTAGAAGATTGTGCATCACACGTTGTGGTAAACAACACTAGTGAGCTAAAAAAATATGTTGTATACACACACTCTTTGACAGTGAACTGCAATGACTTAAAATAACAGAGATGTTAAAAAATTATGTTTATGTCATGTATATTAAAATCACAAATTTTCATGTGAATGAAAACGTTTTCCATAAGTGGAATGGGATCAACTCTAAAAAAATCATCAAATGTACATGATAATAAAAACCAGGTGGAAGCTGTGTCCAAGAATATACAACATGAAATAAGGTCTAATCTTTCTCCAGGGAAAAGACTGTTACTCCCCAGTGTCATTAACATTTATGAATTAAGGCTTCTTTATGAAATGGCAAAATTAAAATTATATTCTTCAGGTGCTAACCCTATATTATACATCTGTTTTACACTAATGGGGAATCTCTTCTTTCTTTAATACATGATGGTTTTATGCTGGTGTCAAAGGAAGAAGGTATCATAGGAAATATGTATAAAAATAACAATTTGCACATTTCATCCCTTGTAAAATGCTGCACAGACTTAAACAGTGATTTTCCGAAGACTTTTGCAAGGTAGGTAAGTATAATCTGCCCAACGTACAGACTGTGAAATCTCATTGATTTTCCATGTTTCCCACGCTGTTCTTGTTCAGGCCTCTCTGTTCCTGCTGCAAGAGGGCCAAAGAAGACCTCTCTTTGATGCTTCTTGTTCAGAGGGGCTTTCTCTTCTGGGACTATTTTTCAGCCATTGACCATGGCTATAACTCCATAGAACCAGACCAGTAATGTAAACTGTAACAATATATTATGAGTGACAACAAAGAAGTGCATAAAATTAAGCATCACACTCATTCCTCCTGGCTTTAGTGGTTCAAGGGCTAGTCATCAGGGCTTCGTTTGTGGTTAATGAGGAAGCAATTGTTCATTAGGGCTGAAATTGAGGCTGTTCATTCACCATTCTGGCCTGAGGTGTGGAATTCTGGATATTCTCAGCAGGTGACAGTCTGTTTGGAGGCTGTTATTTAGAAGTGATGAACACTCTGGTCTTGGCTAACTAGGTCTTACCAAAGAAATAGGAAGTGTGGGACTTACCTTGAGACTCTGTTACCTAAATGTATATGCCTACACCGCAGACAACCGTATGTGAACCAAGTGTTTAAGATCACAGTATAGTCAGTTGCCCCATGCATACATGTCCAGCTCCGTTTCAGGTGAGACCTTCTGAAGCAGCAGCGTGAGGTTTGCTGGGATGCTCCAGAGCGACTCAGTTGACACCAGAAACTGCCACATATGCAATTGAATTGAGCCCCGGATCTTTTTGTTGACTGTAATTGGAACTTGGACACCCAGCTCTCAAGTAGATACCTACATTGGATGTGGCTGAATTTAAGTGAGTGAATGCGAAGCAAAATCCTACTTAATCCTACCCTGCCTCAGTGGGAGGAAGGTCAGCTGTACAAGGAGGAGCATACCAGAAGACCAGGAACGTGTGCCATACCATTAGTATTGCATGATGGTGGTCATAGTGCAACAACAAACCGTTTATTGACTCAATAAGAAGTTCCCTGTAGTTAAGTGTCGAAACCTTACCGGTGGTGTCACTTACAGTTGGACACGTGTTTTCTTGTGCTGACATGATCTGCCCCATTCCTGAGTTTCCTTTTGCTATCTTCGAGAAGGTCAGGGACTCTTCCTATTTTTTATTATTTCTGTAAAGTACAGTTTGGTGGTTTTGCCACTCACATAGCTTGTAACTGGTTCACTGCCTTCACATTTCGAAGACAGGAATGGTAGGCACAAATTGGTGGAGAGAAGAAAGCAGTGAGTGTACGTACTGCGTGTCCTTGGCTTTGCTGTCTACCTGTGCAGACTGCAAAGAAGTAGTAAATTAGCTCACATTTTATCTTTGTCAAACTTTTCCAGGGAGCCACATACTTTTTTGTGCTTGTCCTATCCTTTTTGACGCTGCAGCATGCCCAAGGAGTCTTGGGTCCAGTCGTAACAGCATGCGAATTCTGGTGTATATTTCCACATTTTTGTCCACCTCTCCACCTGTTTGCATTAATATTGCCAGGAGTTATTTCTGCTTAGGAAATACCTATTGAACCTAACCGCTCAGTACCTCTTATATTAAACATTTAAGCATGTGCTTAAATTGAAACATATGTCTATGACTTTCCTGTTCAGTGAGGTACTTAAACACATGTTTAACTTTTGGGCTTTACTGAATTTGTGCCTAAATGAACTGTTTTGCTAGTTACAGCTTCTTGTTTTGTTTGCTCCACGTCAATAGCAATAATTTCAATTTGCCATGTGTCTAGCTTCTGCTAGCTAGTTTTAATTCACGGGCATTTCATTAGATGTGAGTTGACTTTAAAAGAAATAGCCTTGTGGCTTTATGAATCTTCTAGAGAATTTAAGTAATAGGCTTGTTGGCAGTGTGTTACTTCCCTCAAAAGTCAACCTTGTAACTTGTATAACTATGCCTAACCTTAGCAATACTTTCAAAATTACTTGTACACACGTCAGTTTCCCTACATGTTTTGACAAATGACACATTTCCTTTGGTGCTTCTTTGTGGGTAACAGCGTGTGAGGATATGGTAGTGGCAAAATTTATTACGGTTATTTTGTAGTTGATATTAAAGAACATGATGTATTATATCAGGTGTCTGACCTTTAAAGATCTTAGGACCCAATTCATTACAACATAAAATTTACATATTATTCAGCATTCTGCAGTCCTTTTATGAAGAAGTCATGATGCATACGTACATGAGATTTAAGGCAGACAACTATCCCTGCACATTGAAGACAGAGATTGAAGACAATGTGAAATAAAAAATATTGTAGGTTGGAAAAGATTCACTTTTTTAACCCATGAAAGGCACCCTTGCACCTTCTTGTACAAAGTCTTAGGAAAAATAAATGGAGCACACAGAGGCAATGCTGTATTGGATATGAGCTGTATTCCAGTGTCTTTTGTAAATCCTGACAAGACCTACCTGTCTCCGTTCCTGCGTTTGATGAAGATTTCCACTGATCTGATATATGAAGAGTCAGCCTGGGGGATTTCATCAGCGAGAAATAGATGAGTATTTCTGCGCATGGTGCTTGCACGTACTCGGCTGGAACCCACTCCGAACACTATGCCACCAGCTCTCCTGCCTTTTGTGCTCTGCTCTGTTATTCTGATCCTGGTGGTATGAACACGCGTTCTTTGCCACAGGAGACAGCAGCAGCTGCAGTCTACCACTTTCTTTAGCTGATCCACCCCGGGTGTGTAGCTGCTGCTATTGTGCGCCTGGTTGTTGTGCAGTCAGTTGCGGATATCTGGAGGGGCACCAGGTGTTCAGACCAGCGTAGCTGAGCTTGCTTTTACGCTACAGCTGTGCCAGTGCTCGAAGATCTTGCTGTTGGAGAGCACCCTATCGCTTTATACCTGTAAAAGTACAAAGGCAGCATACGGAGTTGGTGAAGACACTTGATACAGCAACTGTAAATTGTCCAAGCTGCAAAATCCATGTAGAGGAGTGGTAATGACAAATAAGCAGTACGCCTTTACTTTTGTTTGAAGTTGGATAGCTCTTTTGTTCCAAACATTCAGGTGTAATCTTTTCTCAAGGCTGTGCTGGCTTCTCTACTGATTTTTGTGACTTTGTTGGCATTTGTGGCATCTCGAGACAGCCTTTTCCAAAGCACCAGAATTTATTGACAGACTTGTGTTGTGTCTATATTATACGCTCAACATGATTTTCTCTTGTAGAAGGCTGGGTCAAGTACTTTGTGTTATTCTAAGGGTCAGACTCCACATGTGGAGTAAGATCCAGATGCCTAGATTTAGGTAGGCGGAGTTGCTTTCTGGAGCTCTTGAAAACCACCTACACCACCTACTTTTCTCCATTAGTTAGACAGAGAACATAGGCACTTATGATAGAACTGATTGACTAGACAGCCCCCCCTCCCAAATTGGGATTCAAGCTCAGTGATCTGGCCATGTCGTGGACTGTCTTATCTAAGGGTTACTGATCATACAGCCTTTAGCAAAGAGTTGGACCTGGGCTTTGAATTTGAACTGATTCTCTGCGGATTGAAAATTCCACCCTCTGTTACGATACGTAACGTGGGTTCCTTTATTGTTATCACAAAATGTGACAATACAGGCAGTAATGTGCATAAGAGATGACAAGGACGGCTGAGACAAGGACATGCTCTGCCTGAGTTAAACAGGGTTTTACTTGCAAAACCAGTGTTGAAAGAATGTGACTAAACTACTTTTCAGAAGCCATGTGGACTGATATAAGGCTGGGATTGTGGTTTAATTTACCCCTGCTGGACACATGCATTATGAGGCTATTTTTATTTATATGCTCTACATATGTAACTCTTGCTGTGTTTAGGTAAGAGAGTGAACCTGGGTCTTTATCAGATTTTTGTGAAGGATGCTGCATTCTAGTTACTTCCTTACAGAAAAGAAAGTTATCCTGGGAAGGATTTATTTTACCATAAATTAGCCTTCTAAATGCTGGGTGTTTCTTCTAAACTAGTCTGGGATCTCTCTGTACTCAGTGGGAAAAGACAGGCACCTAGTCTCCCATCCCATTTATCCTCACAGAGGTTTAGTAATTCAGCCAGTCTCCCCATCGTCAACAGAGAGGCATGACGACCAGCTCCGGGCTAACTTCTAGGTGGTTCAAGTTTGACGAAATAATCCCATGCATAGTGGCCAAGATAAGAGACTGCAAAAAAAAGAAAAGAAGGTGTCATGGTTAAGGGAGCTGAATGCAACCACAGGGAATTTTACTCTATCTGTGCATCTGTCAGGGAATTCCTGTGGGATGCTTGGCAAGTCACTGAACAGGTGGTCAATAATTGTGTGTTTCTTGTGTTATGGGTGTCTGGAGTCTGATTTACAGAAGCAATAAGCACTCACAACAGAAATTGAAGTAAATTGTAATTTTATTGTAGAATGCTACATGCTCATAAATACTTGGTCCTGTTGTTCTTAAACTGAACATCCCAAACTAGTGAATACTTTGGGCCCCACATTCTTTGTGCCATTATTCCCAACTGTAAAATGGGAATAAGAACATTCATCTCCCAGAGGTGTTATGAAAGTGAATTCACTACTGTCTGTGAAATATTTAGGAAAGTTTTACAAAGAAGCCCTGGGGGAAATTAAGAATTCTGTATTCAGAGGAGGATTTGAATGGTATGCAGTAGGACCTTGGGCCATATACTGAACACCAAGGACACACCAATATTGAATATCTGTTTTTTAACTGAGCATAAGCCTTAACATGAATTGAATGAAGCAAGGGAAAAAAATAGAATGTGATGATGCCAATTTAAAGACTTCTTAAATCACAGGCACAGGGGTGAATTAGATTTCTTGGAGGTAACCCTAATTTTGATGTTTCACAGCCTTTGAGTGAGTGACCTTTGTAAAGTTCTTTCACCATGTTTTCGTTTATTTCTAAGACAATAAGCTTGGAAAAAAATCCCACCCAGAAATGTCATTTTATGTCATATGAGCAGCCGTCGGTAGTGCTTTCTGGATGGCGGACATCAATCACAAAAACATTAGCCATTTGAGCTAATGGGTAGGAATACTAGATTACTGTGTTTGCCTTGTTAGCTCAGCAGGTTCATCCTCTTCGCTGAATACATCCAGAGTTATGTGGGGCATACCAATAAAGATGCAGATATCTTGTGGGGGCAATGTGGTGGCTTTTGTAGATATTGGCTCTCAGCAGACCTAGGAGCATTGGGTTTCCTTCCACTCTCTCGGAGGAATGTTCCGTCCGGTGCATGTCTTCACCCCTAGTCTGGAATTACATTACCCTCTTCCTCCAAGCTGCACTTTTCTACATAACTTTAATACCTACTCCACATCCAGCTCCCCATTTTCTCACCAAACCATGGTATCTTCCGCTCAAGCTTTTCAACAAGCTGAGTGAATCCCATTTTCCCACCTTCTAGCTTCTTGTCCAATCGTACTCTCTTATAAGCATTTTTGGCATAGTTTCAGAGATTTGTGATTTACTCAAATTTGGGGTAGGCTTACTGGGAGTGAAAATCCCTGCTCCAACAGTAAACTGGAGTTTAATTCTAATTAAATGCCCCCACCTCTTTAAATGTTCCCAGAAATGCCTGGGATTGGGCTGGAAACAGTCCTCCCTCCCCTCCACTGCAATATTGCCATGCCATGTCCCTACAGGCTGTGTCCTACAGTCCCAAACAACTTCCCCAGCCTGTGATAGACAATGAGAAGGGTCCTGGTGCCATCCAAGCCCCACACAGTCCTCCTGTGTGGTGCAGGTGTGGATTTCTGATGTTCTTTAAGAACACGTGTCTCATGCCGAAGGCAATGAGTTTCCTCACAGCCCCCTGGGGTTGTGCTTCTGCATGTGGAGGATGTGAGCTGAAAGAAGAGGGATAAAGCACAGTGAGGGCCAGAAGCAGGTGCTGCTTACAAAACATTTCATCCTAAAATATTAATTTTGTTCTTACAAGAAAAACGGTGTCTTGAATGGAGAAGTTCTGGATAGCCTTCTTAACAGATAGTGCCACTATGGTGGCACAAAGGTCTTCATCTTCTCAGGAAGTTTTGCTCGTAATCAATATGTTTAAAATTATTTCATATCCTTCAACGAAAGATGCTAAGTATGTTTTATGCAAATGATCAATATATTTGTTTAAAAATATGAACACTAGCCCTATGAAAATTATCCCAAACAACAAAGATATGTCCCCTCCATAAGTTTGCTGATCTTTGCAACTGGAGCATTCAGCACACTTTTTTTTTCAGCTATTGTAGTTTTTTTACTTTTCAGAGAAATAAACTGAGCACCTAAGCAACAAGGAAATTAAATGAATGACCATTTAAACACAAGAAAATACAAAATATTATAGCAGTTTTTATTGAAATAATATAAACCGATTATAAAGCTCACAGTACAAGTTTGCAAAGTATAGAAGAAACGTAGTAGAACGTGTAAGTACTGTAGAAAATCTACTGATAATACAAGACATTATTTTCTGTAACCAGGGGAAAAAATTGTCACACAGAACCCATTTCAGGTTTTGATGCATTAGCTGTGGTGTGAGGACGGTGTATGAGCAGGCATTTTATAGATGAAATGTCCATTTATGTCCTATTACAGACTCTCACGATCTAAAGAACTTTGCTTTTAAGACCTCCGCACAACTTGCAGTTCGGTAACCTTCATCCCAGCCACCAAGGTGTTTCTCGGCACTGAGCTGGTAGCCATGTTGTGAGCACAAAGATTGCTTCAGCCAAGACGCTTTGTCTCCCTGGAAAAGGTTGGCCATTATTCTGATTTCACTTCGGTCAGATTAGCACCGGTGTAACTGTACTATATCAGTGCATTGGCTCTGACTGGATAGAAACGTACAGGAAAATCATGCCCGTGAAACCAAGGCAGGGAAAATGGAGGAAACTGCTATGAAAAATAAAGGGGGGGGGGGGGGGGGAAGTTTATTTTTTGAGAAAAGGATTGATGAAATGACGTGAGTGTGAACCGCTTATTCAGCCACTGACTACACCTGCCTAGGACGGAGACCTAGAAATTCATGTCCTTTTGTAAGTGAAATACTTCTTTCAATCTGTCTTCTGTCAATCTAGTACCCCATCAGCTTGGAATATTACATGGATTTCCAGGGACAGCCTTTGATCTGGCTCTCATCAACTTGCTGCTCACCTGCGTTGCTGCCAAGAGGATCTTTCTCCTTGATTGAATGATTTTTCTTTGGAGCTGGCCCCGGAATCTGGGTCTCTGTGCCAGTGAAAGTCTCTTGCTGCATGGATCTAACCACAGGATCTAGCCTGGATGAATGCGAACAAAACTCCCCAAACTTCACTAAACTTCAGCTAAGTGCTGAACCAGGCTCCTTGGCTATGAACAGGTTTAACTTGTGGGTCCTAAAAGGAAACGATGAAATAAATACACAAAAAGGGCCCTGCTGTGCAAAATTAGCAAAAAAGAGAAAAATTAAACAGTTGTTTCTCAGCAGTGGCAGCTGCTGGGATTTTTAATCACTGTTTTATCACAGCAGTTTTAAAGGAAAACTTCTTTCACAAAATTGCTTTTAAACTCTGCTTGTACAGAGGAAATAATAGTAGCCCTTCTGAGTCACTAGTTCCTTTTTCTCTCCACTGCTAGGAAAAAACAAAGGCAATTTGGGTGTTTGTGCGTACATGCGCATGTGAAAAGTGGAGTCCTCAAGAAAAGAAAAATCACTCATTACTTTAGCCTTAGTAAAGAAAAGAAGTTCAAAAGTATCAACAATTACTGTGCCAGCAGATAATTGCAGTAAAGATCTCTTCTCCAGAAGCAAAAGAAGGGATTTGTACTGTCCTACACAGTAGGGGAATACTGGTTCCACCAACTGTGAGAAGACTATTAGAGAGGAAAGAAAAATTTAGTAAATTTAAAATGAGTAAAATTTAAATTTAACAGAAACCTGTGAAAGGAAGCTGGAGGAGAGAGAATTGGTCCAGAAAGCAATTTTGTATGAGAATGTCTCTGAAAACTGCTAATGATGAGGTGTAAAGCATATTCCGTCTGTAGGTATCTTGGGGTGGAAGACGGAGTTGGGCCCGGCCGCCCGCGGGCTGCCCTCCGCTTGGCTGGGTGCAGGGTGGCCCTGTGGAGAGGCGGGGACAGAAAGGTGACATACAGGGGGGGACAGACGGCCCAGCATAGCCTGGCCTGCCAAAAGTTCAACATCTCTGCCGGGATCAGCCGCTACTGGGATGTCGGTGAGTGTGGAGAGGAGAGCGATGCTCTTGGCTGGAAGGTGGAATGAGGAGCAGCTTCTCGCAGAGGCCAAGTGCATTGCGGGAAACATCCCCGAGCCCTTGTTCAGTCCCAAAAGTTCGATGAAGCGGTATGACTTTGTGGGAGTCAGTACTTTAATACGTAAGAATAATTGAGAGAGAAAACAGCTGTAAAAATGGGAGCTATAGAATAAATGGAAATAACTGTTATCCGGGGCGAGATAACCACCACGTTTCAAAACCGCGTCACAAGTCGACCTTGTCTCACAGCCGCCGTGTTTCCACGTCCCATTGTCTAATTACAGCAAGTTTGTTTTGACCGAGTACCAGTGATTGATTCACTTACTATTTCCTCTTTTGTTAGAAAGCCTGTGTATCCCAACTGCAGTTTGTAGCTTGGTTTTTTTCTTTTTTTTTTTTTTTTTTCCTGAGCGTTCCCAAGTAAGCGCTCGAGACTTGAGAAAAATAAAACGAAGGCGGGGGGGGGGGGGGGGGGGGGGGAGAAAAAAAGAAAAAAAAAAGGAAAAAAAAAAAGGCCAATATTATTTTAGAGTCCTGCTCCTGCTGGGAAGTGGTACCTGGCTGCTGGGAGCCGTGTCTGTGCCGGCGGAGAGGGCCTGGCCTCGGCAGAGGGTGCTGTCTTCTCACGCTAGCGCCGGCTGAACGAGAAGGTCACTCAGCCTATTGATAAATCACTGTGCCGTGATTCCTAACTGACAGCTCAAACTAACATCAAGCTGGATGAGAGAGAACAAAAGGCCATCAAGCAGCCATTTTCTTGACACTTTTATTCAATCACCAGCAGATTGCTTACGACAGCAATAGCAGCTGTTTTGTCTTCATCTTTCCACATTTGATAAAAGGTGTCAACTCAAATTTTTGTAAATAATTCACTTACCCCTACTGCACACACCAGCACTGTTCAGCATATGTATTCTGTGCGAGCAGATCACTGAGGCAGGTCAGGGCTCAATGATATCAGCTGAAGGTCATCTGTGATCTAAAAGGAAGCACTGATAAAGCTACAGTCCCTCAAGGTCAAAGATAAGAACTACACTGAGATATTTGTAATGTGGACAAAAGGTTAAACAATAGAGAGAAAAGTATGGCATTGTTTCAGTTAACACACTAATGATTTTTCTATTGTTCTTTAGGAAACACTGTTCCAGCGGATTCAGGCGGTTAACCCTTTCTGAGTACGGCACGGCGTGTATTTAAGTGCTGGATGTGAGCAATTAGAGAATATCACTTCCCAAAGTTGGGAATGTTAGGTAGTAGATCGCAGCCTTAATATGCTGCTGCTCATGTGTCTGAACTGCAAAAGGGAGCAACAGCGATTTTTATTGCAGGCACTGAAAAGAGAAAAAATACCTGGACAGTGTATCAGACAATAATGGTTAAAAAGATTAATGCATTTAAGTAAAATACAGTTTACCTTGAATTTCTCCTTAAAATAAATTTAGGTCCCAGACCCGAGAAGAATTGGGGAACGTGCCTAACATTTCCTGTTGTAACAGCTTCATTTACTTTAAGGGCTTAGAGAAACTAATAGAGAGATCTTTGAATTATTGCAATATGACACTCTATCTGATGTTGACAGTAGCCAAAGCGCTGAGATTAAAAATGATACATCCTTCAATACTAGGTTGGGGTTTTTTTTTTCACCCAGTTATATTGCTCAGAAAATAAATCTAAACAACAAATAGTCACTGTTTATCACTATTTGGTTTATACTTTCTAATAGCCAAAGTATATGTGCATTTGAGATTCTGTCTGTGCTCAAACAGCAGGGAATTTATTGCATGTAATTGATGTACATGAAGATCAGAGAACATTTGCCTTACATTTTCCTGTTCTTTCTGCCTCAGTGCTATGGTAAAAGCAACTTTCCTTACTCCAGCGTACTTGCAATAGAGAAATAACAAGATCTGAATAAAAGAAGGTCTCTTTTATTTTTAGCTAAGCAAGGTGGTACGGGAATACTTTCCTACTGAAAGCAGGAATCCTGTCTGCATCAATATCATTCCTTACGTACTCAGTTGTATATGAACTAACAGAAACAGTGTTAATTAGAATTAAGCGAATTATTTTCAGCATCTCATTTTATTTGTGGACATTGCCTCATTTTCTTCTTGCGGAATATTTACATTGCAGTTTCTTCAAAGATACTTTTTTCAACTTGCTTAGTATTCTTGGTGGTTTGAAAGGTCTTACTGAATCTATTAGGAAAGATTTTTGGTGAGTTTAAACCTAAAAACCAAATTGTGTTTTATTACACGGACTGGCCAAGTATTTCACATAGCATTATTTCCCTCTGTTGGCTGCTGTGTCCTAGAAACAAAAGGATGGTTTGAAAAAAAACGCTAGGATTTTGAACTTGTCATCGAGTATGCAAGATTAAAAACTTCAGAAAACTTTCCATTCTTGGTCTCGCTACTATCTTGCTCAAAGTGTCATTCTTACAAGAAAGTAGACCACTAAAAATTAGTGTCTGTGTGAAGAATTACAATGTGATGTTCTTTCATCACAAAGCCATTGCTTGTGAATGCACGCTCGTAGCAGTGAAGGGTGCTGTTATATTATTTAATTGTCATTGTGGAAAAGCACTAGTAAAGATTTATGGGGACACTGGTCATTTGGTTTAAGTTGTATTATGTTATGTAAAAGCAATCAGGGTATTCCATTTACTAATTCTGCATTTACCAGTCTATGGCTCCTGACACATAATAACTGTAGAGAATAATCTGTGTGCTTTAGATGTGTGCATCCTTAATATTAGCTTAAACCTCGTCTGCCTTAAGCATTAACGCAGGCAAACCTGCATTAGCCTTCTTAACTCATGTTTACTTTTCATGAACATGTAAGAAGTATGTGTCTATATGAAGTAAATTCATGCTATATATAATTTTGCAAATAGTCACAGAGTTATTTTTCGGACATTGGCTTCTGGAGCCAGCTATGTATTATGAAACTGCAGTCAGTATGAGTAACTACATCAGAAATCATCCTCCTGTCCAAGACTAGTTTCACTGCCTACGCCTCATCTTGACCAGTACCTACCAGTCTCCCTGGAATTTCATATGCCATGTGTTACACATAATACCAAAGAAAAAAAAAACACAAAAAACAAGAATAGTTTTAAAGTTATGAGGCTAGTTTCTTAGCTTGTCTATATCATCATATGTTGGTAAAAGAAGGAAGAGGGTAAAAATCTGTTATTGAATCTCGGACTTAAGTATGAGGAGGGGTAGCGGGAAAGACAGCAAGTAGAGAAATGGCAAGGGAAAACAACAGTGCTGAAGAATGAAGGAAAGAAACATGTAAGGAGCGGAGGCACCAAAATGGGCATGGAAGACGCAATGAGACATGGAGCGTGGACACAGGAGACTGAGCGTCTGACCAAAAGAGAGTAGGGCACGGCAGAGGATGTAGTAAGATGGAATCTTCCTTCAAGGTATTGAACTTTAACTCTTCCTTTTTTTCTAAATCTGAAACTGTAGGCACTTAAAAAGAATTGCCAACTATTGTTAATTTATTGCGAGTAATGTGATTTTGGCCATGACTGTGGGAGCATTTGCGATAATTGATTCTGGATGAAAATGCCTCTTTCTCATCCCTTAACTTGCACCCAAGGTTAAGACTTGCACTGAGCTCCAAGCCAAGCGATTTTTTACTCAATTCTATGTCCTCCATAATCTTTATTATTAAATATCTCTCTAGGTAACTATCGCTCACCCATTTGCCAAATAAGAAAAATAAGAGCTTGACAATGTCACTGTATTAAATCTATAAACAGAACGTGTCTTGTAGTATAGCAGGCCCAAATGCTATTTCCTGTACTGCAATTAATATCAAAAGGAATAAGCCAAATGATGTGCTCGTGTAGCACATACTGTTTGCATGGGTTTTTTTGTTAACAGAGTGGATTATGGTGCCTAGAAAAAAGCATCATGAGCATTTATGGTTTGAAATCCAAAACTCCAGGTTTTATACTCAGAGAAGGTCAGGCTTGCCTACGATGTCTCCAATTTGTAGCCTTCACTTTGCTTCCAAAAGAAAGCAAAAATGTCCCATAATAATTCTGCTGCTTTTTAAATACTCTTGCAGCCTTAGAGAGAAGTCTGTGTTGTGTCTTTCCAAGGCTGGATCTAAAATGGTAAATTTTAAATATCTTTAGGACTGGTCTCTGGCACCAAGGCTAATTGACATAGAATGGCTGGCATTTATGCTGTTAAAATCCTTACCCTCCAAAACAGGGTAGCCACACGTAAATTACTACCACTTAATCATGGTCCTTGGTGCTTGATAGCTCCTAAATTATGCCTGGGAATGTCTGGGAGAAAGTTGTTTAGCCTGGGCCAAAACCACAGAAAAATCTGTTCTGATGGTTCAGCAACATGAAGAACGAAGATCCAGAGCCTGGGAATATTTCTAGGCAGCGGCGGTTCCTGAGAAAGCACAGCAGATTATTGCTCTCCTTCCCAGCTTTCCATGCAGTTATAGTGCCTCTCAAGACTGAAAATGTGAAATCTTCTATCACTACAAAAAATGTTTTGGTGTGCCTGTGTACCAAAAAATACAGAAGTTAATACCAAGTCCTTGCCAAATTAGCTGAAATTCTAACTTGTGATACACACTTAGGAAGCAATCTAGGCTAGTATTTTTTGCAGTGCCTCTTCACTACTTAATGGGAGGGGATCCTTTAGGAAAAGATTGAAATATTTTGTTTTAGAACGTGTCTGGGATTGAGCGCAATGTATGCAGGAGATATTACCTTTGTGTCCAGGGGGTGGACAACCTTGCCTGAGTGCTCAACAAAGGTCAAAAATTGAATTAATAAGCTTATCTTTCCAGAAAACAAGCTTCATTCTAGAAGGCATAACGTTAGTGCTTACCGGGCTGCCCTAGGGAATCACTAATGATGTACAAAGCTTTCTACCTATAGGTCACTGATTTTAATCCAACCCAGCTCAGCTAAGACTAATTTTTCTTATGAATGCCTTGTGGCCTATGTGTAAGTTGAGTGGGTTTTCCAGATAGTGAGACTGGAACATACTTATAAACTTCCAACCTGAGGCATACTTGTCTTGCATAATAGATGCTTTAAATTTTTTCCAAGTGACTTCTACGTCAAACCTATACCTTTTGGATAGCTAATGATCTTTTTCAGAAAGCATCTAATTTAAATGTAAAGCTTTCAAGTGATAGTGTGTCAGCAACGTCTCTGAAGAAATGGCGCCATTAGTTAATTAATCTAATTTTTAAAAATACCTTATTTCTAATTAGAAATTGGTTGTGAGAAGGAGGGTTATAAGTTCAAGTCCCAAACCACAAACTCACCTCCTGTCTTTGGTCTATGCTGTTAGGTTGGGACACTAGTTGCCTCATCTCCAATGTGTCTGTAGAACGCCTAGTGGAAAACCCTATCAGGAACCCTGATCGCTTAACCTGTAGAAACTTTCAAGTAGGAAACAGGCAATCCAGGACATTTCTGGAGAGTGTTGGAGACAACTTAACACATATGCTAGGTAAGGTGATGCCCTGCTGGAAGAACCGGTTGGGGATATGACAATCAGTGGTAGCCTTGGGTGTAGCGACCGTTAAGTAAAGCATTTCCGCATCCTAACTGGAGTGAGGAAGCCAAGCAGCAGAGTACAGACCATGGGCTTAAGGTGACCAGACTTTGGCTGACTCAGGAAAGTGATTAGTGGGGCCTTGTGGGAGGCATCGCATCGTTAAAGGACAAAGGAGCTTAGGAAGGCCGGCAGGTCTTTAAGGGCAACCACCTCCAAGCTCAAGTATAGTCCATATAGGGAAGCTGAGAGATGTATCAGGACACTGGCTTGGTTGAACTTGGAACTCATGACTGAATTGCAGTGCAAAAAGGCAGTATAACAGGTGATGTTAGTGAGGACAGGGTGCAAATAAGAACACAGAAACAATGTGCAGAAACATTGTGGATTTGAAACTCAGAAAGGGCATCAAAGGCAAGAAGTAGAGGTTCTACCACCACCTACCCTGCTGCCGGGGTCTTGGTGAACAAGGGGGCTAGACTTGAGTCAACGTTGTGCCCTGGTGGTGATGGAGGCTAACAGGCCATAGCAGCAGGAGCGTAGACAGCTGATAAAAGGAAATGATTATTCTCTGATTTTTCAGCAATCATTAACCTGCATTAACTGCTGCAGCCATGTTTGTGTCCCTCCAGTACAGGAAAGACATTGATAAGCCCAGGTGAGTTCAGTGGAGACCCACCAAGATTGTTGGGCCTTGTGAAAGAGAACCTGATGGACTGGGGCTTCTTCAGCCTCGGTAAGAGGCAGCTGCAGGGACACCTACGAGCCCACCTGTGCCTATGGGGTGGTTGTGGAGGAGATGGAGCCAGACCCTTCACAGAGGAGTATGGTGGGAAAAGGGCATATATTGAAGCAGAAGAAGTTCCAGCTAGGCGTGAGGAAAGAAATTGCATTCTGAGGAGAACCAAGCATTTGAGCAGGTTGCCCTGAGAAGCCATGTAATCTCCACCCTTGGAGCCTTTTGTGACTTGACTGGATAAAGCCCTGAGGAACTTGGTGTCACCTTGGCGCTGTCTCTGCTCTGAGCAGGAGTTTGGACCAGAGACATCCTGAGGTCCCTTCATGCCTCAATGATTCTGTGATAATTCCAGTAAAGCTAGCGTTAATTTAGTTGTCAGTCGTGATAGAACTCAAAGCTTTAAAGGTAGAACTAAACCCCACAGTCCAGTTTCTTAAGAATATTAGTGAGCTTTTAGGCATTTGACATAAGATTTTTGTAGTTCTGAGCAACAATCTACCCTGGTAAACATGGGCTGGGCAGTGTAGCAAAGTGACAACGGATCACTTAGTTTGAATAACAAGTATTATTTGTCACCAATTATTATTTCCTGCTCACATTAAAACAAGCTCCACCTGATACATAGTTCAGTAATCTCTACCGAAAATTCTGAGAGCTTGAACAGGCAGGATGCAAAAAGAGCAGCCCACAGTCTCCAAACAAGTGCAGTTGACGCTTATTATTGAGACAGTGTGGGAAAAATGTTCTCAGCCGGTGCTGGTGATGTACCTGTACTGTGGTTTAATAGAGCACTTCAGTCTTCGGGGCTGTCAATTTCATAAGGACTAAATTTACTTAAAAAAATAACTGACAGATGAATTCAGAGAGCGTTTTGTTGCTCCAGCCCTGGAGTGGGGACCAGGAGACCTGGGTTCTATTCCCGCGTCTGTCACAGGCTTCCTGGACCATCATCTTACATCTTTGTTTCTCAGTTTCCCCTTGGGCATAATATGGATAATACTTACCCACTTTACAGGGCTTAATTCATTAATGTCTGTAAGGTGCCTTGAGATCTGTGTGCACAAGGCACATTAGCACTGCAAAGCATTTAGTATATTATTTTATTATTTAAGACATCTGGGACCATTTTCACTGATGTGCTCTATCCATTTTGCACTGCTTTGGTGTTGCAAAGCAGCCATATCCCTCTTTAACAGGCCAGTGAGGCTGAGTTTATGACTGGCTTAAAATACCAGCCATCCAAAGCATCTGAAGCCTACTGTCAAGTATGGCTCTTCTTTTCCTCTTCATTTTCTACATGACGACTACTCATTTTTTAATTTGAGGCAGTGGGATCTGTGGGGAATTTTGCTTGTTTAATGATGGGCGTTATTCCCATAGTGGTAGAATATTTTGGCAAAGGGAAACACAGGAATGACATTGGTGCAAATATCTATCTATCTATATCTATCTATATCTATCTATATCCATATCCATATCCATATCCATATCTATATCTATATCTATATCTATATCTATATCTATATCTATATCTATATCTATATATCTATATCTATATCTATTTTATATTTATATTTATATCTATCTATATTTATATCTATAGCTAATCTAGATCTATATCATTTATATCTATATCTATATCTATATCTAATCTATATCTGCATCTATATCTATATGATATATCTATATGCTAGGTAACTTCTAACGGTTAACCAGATTGAAACTGTGATATGGACAAGAATGTGGCATCTTGTAGCAACCTGGGATTGGCCTGAAAAACCGGTGGAGGCGCACTGGTACAAACCGTGGTAAATTCAATGCACCATTATTCAATCTCTTTCTACTTTTTCCTTGAAATGTTGATGGTTTTTTTTCTGCATCACCTTCATAAATACGGTCACTGAAATTTCTTAAATAAACTCGTACAGAGCAGTTGCCTCTTCAGTAGACTAGCAATTGTGCACCATGGGGATTATTCTCATTAAAATAATAAATACAAATACAAATTTATTTATACATGTTTATTCACACACACAAACACACACAGGCGTGCACGCATTTAGGTGTTCAGTGTGAGATATATAAAAAAAATCAATTAGGCACTTCTAGGTCCTCTGAATGATAAAGTTGTCATTCATTTATTTAAAATGACAATAAAAAGGAATGGATTAGCAGGGTTTTTACCCTTTTGTGGGACACATGGAATGGAGCCCAAGTTGCAGCACAATCTTGATATTGATCTCTCAGAGAGAGAGTTAATTTGTCAATGACTGTAATTTGCCAAGCTTTATGAATCCATTCTTCTTCCTTTGGAGGAATATTTCTCTTCCAGATCTGTGCTATTACTTTTTTTTTTTTTTTTTAAATGCAGTAAAGATAAAAAATGACATAAATTTCTGAAATCTTTCATAGACATAGAAAGAAGTACGGGACTGGTAAAGGAACATGGGACTGGGAGGCATACTGGCAGTCCTCTGTCCACCTCCTTGCTTTTAAGGGCACCGTGCCATGTAACATTAGTTGTTAACCTATCATGCTCCCCTTGGAAACCAGTAAAAAGTTTTGCCCTCACTCCTTCTATAAGGAGGCAACTCCAAAAGCTCATTACTCAGAAGGACAGGAGAGATCTTTCAACTTCCCCCACCGCCCCGAATTAAATCTTGTACAATTTACATCCACAGTAGTCTTCCTAAACCTGTTCTTTTCCTTGGGTGGATACCCAAGGAGTGAAGTTGGCTGGTCTGGGGGTCCAAGTCCCCTGAGAGGGGTGGGCAGTGATATGCAGTCAGGAACAGCACGTGGCTGAGCTGCTGCTGGCAGAAGTGACATGTGAACGTGTGACCACAGCTTTAGTCTCTTTTCTGCTCTCGCCTGCTCGTTCCCCTGACTATATTATTAGCCTTTCTCTCAACTTTTTTCCATCTGAATCCATCTTTCCTGAATAAATAGTGCCACACGCAGTATTCCAGGTGAAATGTGAATTGCTTGTGATGACATTAATATTTTCCTATCTCTGTTGGATATATCTTCCCTGGTATCTCTGGGAACTGGCTTTTTGCAGCTAAAACACACAGGCACACATAAGTATTCTGTGATTGACTGACACAGCCCCTTCTTTCTCCTCTGTCATTTCCAATTTGTAAGCTCCCAGTTCATAATCCAAATTCTTGTTACTAGTTCTCACTTGTGTGACCTTCCATTTTTTACAGTAATCCATTTCAGCCTGTTTCTTGTATTCCAGCACTGAAGGTCACCCAGTCCCTCCTGTAGCTTATTTCAGTTCTTCTCTAGCCTGGTTTTATCTTACGGCAAGGGCAGAGGTGTTGAGCCAGGTGGGAAAGCTGAGCTCCAGTGGTGCCCACACGTTTCTGCTCAGAAACCTGTGGCTGAGGCTTGGCTCTGCTGCTCGGAGGGGACAAAAGTTACCACAACTGCACCCATTGACCCAAGCCACCACAACGTACTACTAGGCTCCTGAAGAAGCTCATAACAGTGCTATAGTCACTACATTCTTGACAGCTAGGTACACTGAATTTACACAAATTATCTTCACCACATATTTTTGCTAATACATGAATAATTTCTTTGTTACTAAAATCGGCGAGTAGACACTTGCACAGAAATTATTCCCCTAAACAAACACCAAGAAAGATTTTGAAGGAGCATTTGAAGTCATATTGGGAATATAATTTCTGATAACCAAACCATAAAAACCATGAGGTTTGTCCTGGGTTGGGCTAAAATCAGATAGGGAATAATCCCTCTGGTTATAAGACCAAATAGATTCCAGCCATGTAATCTGGTCCCAAATTCACACCTGATGGGTTACCTGAGTGGTCTTTACATGGATAGTGTTGTCAGGCAGCACTCAGGGATGCAAGAAGTTGTTATTGATGCCTTGAGTGACTTACCTATGCAAATGAATTTTTTAGTTATGTTTGAGGATGATCAGATACGTAAGTATTACTGAAGTTTTGTTGTTATATTTGCTGACCACGTTGGTCCCTTTTGATCTTGGTACAAGATCGTAGACTTAATTTTATATCTCTAGCTCTGACAGATGCTTGTTATGGTTTTACTTCAATCACTTCCTTTTCTTTTATTTCCAAAGGTCGTGAAAACACTGATCTTTAAATGCCCCTACAATTCACAAGTCTATTGTCATGTCTGTAAAAACTGAGATAAACTTCAACCCTGGTAGGTTGGTCTACATCTCTTTGTATTTTCAAAGGTAGATATTTGCAATGGAAAGGTCCGGAAATCTACATTATTAAAACCTGACACTAACTATAATATTTTTCAGACCTTTGAATGTAGATGAAGGGGTTTGATAACTGTACATTTTTTATTTATGTTACTGGAAGAAACTGCTCTAATCACATCTCGCAGCTTCCATAACAAAAAAGGCTGATGAACTATAGTGTAGTCAAAGGGCAAATGTGGCTGACTTTGACCAGTGAGTCAGCTCTTGTCTTGATGTAGACTGTCAGCGTGGAAAGAACAGAGACACTTAGCAACTACCGTCATTAGACATAACCTTCAGAGTCACGCAGCAACATTGGCTCTCATTCCCTGAAGCCCACATGTTACTGGTTTTAGAATGAAGAAATTGCAGGTGACTGGTGATCTCATAAAATGCCGCTTCATTTTTGAGAGCTTTCATGGCATATTCAAAGAAATGCCTAGAACTTTTAATACCAGTCTAATGCAGCACCGCAATTAGAAACGTTGCTTTGTGACATGGTATTGACGTTTAGCTGACATCAAGTAACTCTATCCCTTGTCTGAAAGTGCACATTGATAAGGACAATAAACAGACATGGGACTAGGTGCCTTCCTCCAAGTAATGATTTTGCAGTTACACTGTGTTTGATACAACATACTTTTACAAAGCAGAAATGGCTGCAAAGGAGATCAGTTGGTAGGACTCAAATCTGCCTGTTTGTCCACTGTGATAAGATGAACGGCAGTAATCTAACTACATACAGACGCATTATATATTAGGTAACCATACTGCGACTGTCA
This sequence comes from Larus michahellis, assembly GCF_964199755.1. NCBI lineage: Eukaryota > Metazoa > Chordata > Aves > Charadriiformes > Laridae > Larus > Larus michahellis. The sequence goes on from NC_133896.1 coordinate 177,956,636, forward strand.
TGTTGCAAATGACCAGCAAATTGAGGGTCAATACGGAAAGAATGCCAGTTTTAGGGGCAGAGCTGATCGTACCACTGTATGCGAATGCATGTGCTTTGGTTCATACCTTTAAGGACTTGCGTGTATGGTGCTGGTTTTCACTGAGGTGTGATGATGCTTTGTCTGAACTACAGCAAAATTTGGGTTAGGCTGTCACCCAAATTAGATCTTCAGTGTTTTGTGCAGTTGCCACAGCTGAACTTGACTATTTATCCCATGCGACTATTTATCCCAGCTGCTGCCTAGGATGCACACAAAAAATAAAGCACACACTTAAGGTTGAAGTTTTAAAATGGGTAGATGTACTTACAGCAATTTTCAACTTCACTGAAAGCACTGCAGTTAATACCTCTTCAACTCCACATCTGAGAGGCAGACATTTTCTTGGACTCCCATTACGTAGCCTCCCTACCATACAATCAGTGTTCAGGGTGATTCTTGGCTCCAAGATTCAGTTCCCCTACTCTTACCATGCCTTTATTCTTGCAGGCATTAAAAAAAAAAGTTTAAAAAAAAAAATCCAACACAGAAGTGCTTAACAGTCTACAGATATTTAGGACCAGGCTCAGCTGCCCACACACAGGTGTGGATTTACCTGAGATATCCCAGCATTTACCTGAGAATTTGGACTCCAGCAGCTGTGGCAGAAGGACCCAGGTTTCCCATAGGTCCTGTGTCATTTCTGTCAGCCCCATGTCAATATCCAACCTACCTAGGACACCCCAAAAAGGACTGGATGCCTATGAGTGAGCAGCTGACACATGCCTATGGTGTTCACAGGTTGTGGTGTCTAGGCTACCACTGTACTCAGAGAAGGTTTATGGTGAGATTCATGCCTAAAAATAGGTTTATACTACCATTTTAGATACTGCGAGGGATTTAATCTAATTCCAGTTGCTGCCCCAGGAAGGTACAGGTCTCCCAAAAGTTCTGTGTCATCTCTACCAGCCTTGTGAGGATGTCTCAGATTCTCGAGGACCTCTGAAATGGCAAGCAACAAATGCCCTTCTTTAGGCATCTGAATTTCACCTAGCGTGTCTCTTTTAGAGTAAGCCAAATAGCTCTCTAGTTCCTATAGACTACACCCGAATTGGCTGTCAAGAGAGCTCAGACACCTAGGACAGGAGTCAATTGTCTGAAAAGAGGTGTCTTGTGCCATTTGAGACACCTTTGGTATGCACAGGGGCTGGCAGAAGTGACAGAGGACCCATGGGAGACCTGAGCACCTCTGGAACAGCAAGCAGCTGGTGCTTCCAACCCTGAGGTGGTTCAAATGGCACTGGACATCGACATTTAGACTGAGCTGAATGGAGCTCCTAGCTTAGCTGGAGATACCTACACATAGACACTGAGGTATAGAAGATCTGATCTCAAACTGAATCCTACCCTACAAGAAAGATTTAGCTGCCTGAGCGTGAGATTGCTGTCACTGGAGGTAACCTGGGTTTTCTGCTGACTCTCCAGCTGCCAATCCAGCCTGGGCTTCCCATAAATTGTGTGTCATACCTGTCAGCCCTCTAAGCTTTCTTAGATACCTCGGGGCATCTCAGGTGACTCTTGGTGCCTAACTTGAGTGACTGAATGGTGTTGAACCCTTGGTGTTGAACCTTACTGCCATCTATACAAATCACCAGCTTTTTCCTTAATCTTACATTTGTCCTTTTCAAGTCCCTGGGCCTCACTGTACACCAGCAACAAGCTGATAGGCAATTTTACAGGTGAGTTTTGCAGATGTTTTCACCTTTTCGGTCCTAGTCTTAGTGATCCACATGTGGATCGCTATGATGCATCTAGGAAGGGAAAAACACAAAATGAAATATGCCCCAAACCCTTTACAAGATCAATGTATCTTCACAGAAAAAAAACCCAAATTCTTTATTCCTCAAATTGCTAACCTGATCAGCAGAGAGAAATGGAGAAATCTCTTCCTCCTCTGAGTTTGGCATGCAGTTTCGATAAAGGAGAAGGCTTTTAAGGAAATGATCCAGGCTATCCTTTTCCTCTTTCCACTGAAGATCTCAGGCAAAATATTCCGCTTCTCTATGCAAAAATCTCTTCTTCCATGCAGTGAGACAAGGCATAAGCTTTTTTTCTTACCAACTAACTCCATGCAAGTAACCAATCTGCAAAGCTATCTGAAAAAGATCCCTTAACTGGTATTAAAAAGAAGTGAATGGTAAAGATGGAGACATTTAAGGCAGCGTATTAAGGACATGTCAGTATTTTAGAGGTTCATAACTTAACCATAAAAATTTGCTCCAGGCTGAAACTTGGCATGGAAGGCTGCCATATTTGTAAGTATGTTATTTGATTTTAGGTTACATTACTACTATACTAATGCAATGTGAGCTGTTATATTTATTAACCTGCATTGATTTTTTTTTTTCTTAAAAAAGGACAAAAATATTCTTTTCCTGAACAGGTAAAAAGGAGATAGATGAAGCTAGAATTTGCCTTCCCATGTGTCAGCCTGAAAGGAGGAAATAGGAGGTAAAGATTTATTTCTTTTGTACAGAAATAAAGGAAAAGCCAGCAAGTGTTTGTTTTCCAATCTGGTTCTGTGACATTGTAAATGCTTAATGACCCTTTTTACTTTGTATTGTTGATAAATTTAGAGCTCTGTAGGCAGAATTATCTACATAAAAAAGCTCAAACCTTGTTTTCAAATGATGTGGGATATCAGGATCTACTATTAATTTTTGCAAGATTTTTTATCTTGGTAAAAATAAAAAGATATTTTTGAGAAGATACCAAGACAAGTATGAGGGAGTTGGGGCTTCTAATGTTATCAAAGTAATCTTTAAATCTTTAAAAATCTCAGTTTTGGGTGAATTACTGGGCAATATTGAAATACAACGTCTACAGCATATGTCCAAGGAAGGAAAAGAAAAAACCAAAAAAGATTTTTCTGGGACTTGAGCAGAGTTCTCTAAATATTCAATCCCCTTCCAAAACGCAGTCTTATAAAGATTTGTCTGGTGTGGAAGCCTTGCCAGAGTGTAATTTTGGTGAAATTTCTGTCACTGCTCCCTGTCATGAATATTTATTTACTTCCCAATGGAAATCATTGCTCATCTGAAAGGGAGTTAACAGTTCTTAATAGCCCTTTCTGATTTGATTGATGTTTTTGTCACTTCCTCCAGTAAATAGGTTTCTATTAGCATACCAAATATGCTATCTGTCCTCTTGCTTCTGCAGGCACTTAACTGACCACTTACTTAAGATTTAAATATCCCACCTAGGGGTTTTCTGTCAGTTCAGGGGGCGTTTTTCCGCACTAGTGGGTGAAGGACTTTTTGCCGTGAGCTTGGCTACCTTATGTGTCCATGACATCGGGTCTGTTCAGAATGGCTATTTGGAGGAATTCTGTAAAATCGGCAGAAATTTGTCCATGCCTTATACTACAGACTTGTGAGGAGGATGGTATTAGTAGGTGAACAATGTTCAGGGACATGTAATCATATATTTGTATTTCAGTTGTCTAAACAACGGGATGATCTTTCTTAGGAAGAACAGAGGCTGGAATAGGTTTTTCATGGAAATATGCCCCAAAGTCATGTATCATTTATATGCCACATGCTAACTTGGAAAAAGAAATGTTCAGAGCTAGCAATGTAGCATTGCTGCTAACGAATCAACTCTTTCCATTATTATCCACTGTTTTCAGGGCTGCAGGCTCCTGGTTCCAAAGCAAATGCCTCGATGTTTCTCAAGTGTTTTTAATACTGCAAATAACGTAAATTTTATATATCACAGCTGGCATGATGTAATTGACATTTGAGTCTTTTCTCTGTAAAACACTAATTTGTGTGTGGCCCGAATGTGTAAATTGTTGCTTATGTGTTAAGCAGAGGGATCTTCTGGATGCTCTGGACAAACCAAAGTGAAAGACTTCCCTTTTTTATTAGTGTGAGTGGCTTCAGGGGGAGGGAGGACTTACATCAACAAGTAGTTAAAGTGCAGTTGCCTACTAGTTCATGTAAATATTACTATTATGCTGTAAATCTGCATTCTAGTGAAGATAAAAGAACAGAGGAAAATGATTTATGGAAACATAAAGTAGGATATATGATTGTTGGAGACACTAATTTTTGGATTGTCCTTATTACTTAGTAATTTTCTGCCTCAGAAATTCATTTCTCGATTGCAAGCAGAGGCCTGGTTCTTTCCTGTGAGGAACATGTAGGGCAAGATGCAGAAAAAAAGTAAATATATCAATTGCCTTTTGAAGGGCTGTAGTGGAAAATAGGTAGCTAAATCCAAGAAAAGGAGGCCCAAGACCACTGTCTAGTGCTTGAAAATCTGTGTGTACCCAAGCACATACCAATAAAGTCATCTAGGCACCCTTGTTTCATAAGGGCCAACCTTGCCTGAACTGACAACCTGGTTCATAACCGAGGGGTTCACATATAACATTCCCAGGCCTGTCTTCACCAAATCACTCACGGGGTAAAACACTTTTTTGAGCTAGTCTTAATCTAAAGGAATAGCTAGGAAAATATAATGAGATACTTTATGAGCAATGGAAATCCAACTTCACTGCAGCAGAACCACTGTAAGGATCAAAACCACTGTTGTGTAGTTCCATTTGTTCCTGGAAATGGCAGAAGTGTTTCGAATATTGATCAGATAATTTTAAGCTGCTTTGATTCATTTAGTATTACAACAGAAGCAAGAATAATGTGAATTTCATGGAACAGAATGATAAATTAGCATCAGTCCTGAAAATGATATGCATACCACTGTGACAAAGATACTGTTGCCCCTCACTCTAGGTTGGAGCACATCACCTACCTCTCTCTAAGATAATTTCTTGTGAAGGGGTGTAGTCTAAGTGGTTAATGGCACTTGGCCTTAGAGCAAAGCATTGGTTCCGGACCCAATATTATGTAGTGGGATGGATATTGTTTCATTCCTCACTTTAGGGGCAATGTTTGGATCAAACCCTTTTTGATTTACTATTCTAGATTAGGGATGGGTTTACTAGGGCAAAAGGGGAGACGTAGTCCTTGGCAACTAGCACTAAATAAAATAAACTCTCCCCAGATAGGCAAAGACCTTCGATTTTGTCTTTTATTAATTTTGCATTCATTTAAGATGCGTAAGGCCATTACATTTACTATTAATATGGTACTTATTCTGTTAGGCTGGAGGTAAACAGGATTAACAAATCGCCTGAGTTAATCTTGGGCAAGTGGGTACTGCCAGCATCAATGGCTACTGTCAATTTTCGTGACTCACATTGGTCTGAAATACTATGTTTGCTAAATCAAGCCTTTAACTAGGTTGTAATCTGATACTTTTTGTTCACTTATGAAAATTTAAAAATGTACATCTATCATACCCTTTTAGCAGAAGGAGAAAAAATCTTTGGTAGTTTACAGCCGTACCAAATTTCAGTGCAGTATGATTTTATTTGGCTAATATAAAACCAGAGAGCACCAAATAGTCCTTCACTGTACCAATGCTACAGCAGCCCTGTAATATTTTATGCATTTTAGCTGTTTTCCAGTGGAAAAGCTAGCAAGCAGTAAGTACTTAGGCTAAAATATAATCCTATCATTTTTACATAAAATATTGATAAGGAATAAACACTTAGTATCCCTGGTGTGAATTCACTGGACTTCACGAAACCCTAATATATGGATTAAGAAAAGTTAACATAATCCTTTTATGGGAACTAAAATCAATTACATGTCAGCTTTGTAGTATTATAAATGTATTTAGTCAGCATAGAATTTTTCCAGCAGCGCTCCTTGCAGATTGAAATTGACTAACCAGATGTTAAATATTAAATAGAACTAATCAAAGTATGGTTCAAGAGATTTTAAAAACAATGATCAAAGAGAGCTATTTATTACCTGATTCATGTTTCTATTCAAACACTGCTCCTATGATGTTATATCTACCTGAATTTAGTTTGCTGCAAGCTCTTAATTTTTTTCAGTTTAACATGAATGAGAACTATAATTCAATAAAAGTATGTTAATGCGATACCATAGACAGAAAGGCACAAAGCTCAGGGAATTACAAGCAAAATTTGCTGGAGCAAAGTGTATGTTAAGGAACAAAATGAACCTTAGGTCTGATCTGAAGACTACCAAAAGTAGAGATATTCTTCTATTGACTATATAGGGTTTATCTTAGGCGCATTGTGTACAAAGTAGGGTTTATATTACTTACATGATAAAATTAACGCATAACTTAAGCACTATAGTAATAATAGTAAGAATAGCCTCTGACTCTGATAAGAAAAGCAGGAGGGGCCCAGTCATTGCAAAAGAAAATCATTGGTTACGCTTAATTTCAGAACTGTTTTAACACAGAATATGTAACTTTGGGCTCCTAAATCCACAAGAAGTCACACACACCCCCTTTTTCTTGCAGGGGGGCTGAGCACTTCCCAGCGTCACTGAAGCCAAGAGCAGTGCAGGTGAGGGGCCGGCTGCAGCCCGCCTCCCCCCATCACGCAAGGACGAAGGAGGTCTCCGTGCAGGCAGAGAGCATGGATCAAAGGAAATGTTCTTTTACACAATGCATAATTAACACGTGAAACTCATTATTGTAAGAGATGACGGGGGCCAAGGGCCCGGCATTCATTCCAAGAACATAACTTTAAAAGCGTAGTTGCACAAAATGACTGTGTGCACTGTTGTGTTTGATAAAATAATTTTAGTATGTCCGTACGTACCCATTTTATAGTTTAAAACACAAGTCACCAGAGAGGGCAGAAAAACTTGGTTTCCAGAGGAAATTTTGTAACTGTCTGTTAGTGAGTTTATGTCTTGATTTAGCCAGCAGTAGATGCTATCAAAGGCAGATGACCCAAACAGATGGAATATCGTGCTGATTGCGCGTGGCTTCTCCTGCGCTGTAATGATGGGCTGCTCCCTGGTTTCCTCACACAGTCACAAACACCACATCAGGAAAAATCACAGCGAATATCAAGCAATTATCTGTCTTTTTTTTGTTGTTGTTGTTCTCGGTGCCTCTTTCCCTTTTGAAACACAGCAGTGAGTTAGGAACGTGGCACAGAGCATAGTCCTCCAGGTCCAAAGGCGCTTTGTGTTGCCGGAGAGGAGGAAAATGACTCATGGATCCCTGAAGTCTTTCTCTTCCTTCTTTTGTATTACAGAGAGCCAGCTGGGCATCCAGCTTGAGGAGACCTCAGCAGAGCTGATAGCTCTGCCAGCGGCTGAGGGACAGATGCAGATCCCAGAGCGCAGCAGGGATTGACGCCCTTGGACGTGGTGGGGCAGCAGGACCTGGGTTCAGCCGGATCCTTGTGGTGGGGACGCGGTGTAGCGAGCATGCCAAGATGCACCTCGGGGCTTTCAGTCGGTAAAGCTCGGTTTGGTTAAAATACATAATTTTAATATATCACCAGGAAAAAAAAAATAACCATTCTGTCCTTAGAGAGTATATCCAGTGGCACTGCTTAAAGTAAAAGATCTGAAAGCAAATCTCTCTCTCCACATTGTGTCTTTCTAGGCTGATCCTTATTTTCCCCATCCCGCCTTTCCAGAGTGGCAGGATTCTTTTCCTCACAAAGCTACGCAAACTCCATGCAACCCCCCCTGCTCCCAGGAAAAATCTCCCGCTTTCTGTCACCCTGAAGGCTGGGCTGCAGCTCCCCCCACCCTCCCTGCTGCATCCGGGCCCTTGGCTCCTTCAGGAGCCCCCCAGCCCACCCTGCGCGTACCCACGTCTTCCCATCTTCATCTCCTCCCTTTCCCGGGACAGAAATCTCATTCTCAGGAAAGGTGCGGCCCTTTCTTTCTAGAAGTTTCACCTTGGCCAGAGTGGAGATGCCAGAACAAAATGAAAAGGCTGTCTCCCTTCTCTGCTGCTTAGGCACACCTTTTGTAACAGAAAAAAAAAGAAAAAAAATATACACGCATACATATATTTGTATACACATACATTCTTTGTATATGTATGCACATATACCTATACACACATATACATATGTAAATAATGTATGTACATATATATATGTATGTATAAACATGCAGAAAAGTAAGCAGAGACAGAGCAAATCAAACACTATACCGCTTCTCACAAAGATGCATTTTTCATCCAACACTAGGGGTTATGAAGGTAACTAAAAAGCACAATTGATGGCCAACGGTCCCTATCCAAATGGGAAAATTTGTGGAAGATGTATGGAGTCAAGGACAGTTTTCATGAATAAAAAATTTTCTCTAATCTTGTTCTGAAAAACTTCTGAAGTCCTTTGCTGAATTGATGCTTCTTCTCCAACAAACAAGCTATATCCAGGCAGAAGCACAGAAAATTACAGCTTCATGATTCAGCTCTGCCAAAGTTACGAGCAGCTGAGAACAGTGTTGTATTTATGGAAAATGCTAAGCATTTTTAATTCTAGGTGGGATTACCTTTGCCACCAGTGCAGCAATTCTCTAGCTGCCCTTGCACGGAAAAGCATTTACAATTTTCAGTCTTCATTATTAGCCAGAAAATAATTTATCTCTGAGCAAAGGGTCATTTTAGACCGAGCTTTATGGCTAAGCAGATTAAATGCACTTTTTTTGGCGTGTGTTATTCTCTCTTTTAGAGTTTGAAAATAATACTAAGTCACAGATTTTTTTCAAATATTGTGGTAAACCTACTTAGACAAACCTGGGTACTCCTTGGGAGGTAAAACGCAAACTAGCTGCTGTTCCTAAAAGCTACAAAATCGTTTATTTTTATTACCCTTGCACAAAAAGGCCCCAAAGCCTCAGAGCTATGATTCTCCAAATCACTGCTTCCTAAGCTTGACTGATTGATTTAAAAGCTTGCGAGAGGTTTATAATGATTCACTGTGTAAGCCACTGATTTTATATTTAAGTCAGAAGACTGCTTTTAAATGACAGAAAACTTTAGACCTAACATTGGACTCAGCAGGTGATCCACTGTTTGCTCAGAATTAAAATGGCAGCATTTCGCTGGTACAAGCGTTTGAAGTGGAGTTTTGAAGCACGCACACAATGCATTTTATCTAAGATTGTTGCAGAAAGCATTGAAATCTATGCCAGAATTTTCAAAGCTCCCCCTCTCTGTGTTTAATGTTGTAGGAATGCAAATAGCTGGGTGATCGGTATTTTTCCACAGGTATTCTCAAAGATAATTTTAAGCACCTGTCTTTTGAGATGCCGTACAGATGGTCAGAATTTGAAACAAGATTAATTACTCCGGTAATTTTGTGTTGGTCTAGGAACAGAATTAGTTTCACAGGCTGGCTGGCTGTGGGGTAAAGAAACAAAAGGAGGCCCTGCTAAATGTACATACACCCTAGTAATGATGAGTCAGTGGAAACACAAAGGAGAGTAGAGGAGGAAGGAATGAGGGAAGAGAGAAGTCCCATAAAGCAGCCTCAGGGGAATTTAATAAAAAAATAATTTTAAATGTTGTCCTAGAGAGTAAAATCACGATAAAGGTTTTAAATCAGTTTGCAAAATGAGTGGAAATAAGTAGAAATGCCACGTATTTATGTGGCTAAAACCTGAATTTTCTATTTTAAATTCATCTGGCTATGGAAAATGACCTACAAAGCAAGCTATCTGGAACACGTTTTGGAACCTTCCCTGGTTTTCACCTCCCGCACGGTGTGTGTTTGGGAGATACCTAGATGAGAACGTTGCTTTGCAAGTGCGTGGACGAGTACTCTCAGGAGGCTTAGGATGGAGGTTATTACTCTGTCTCTTCTCAGGCTGAATCGAGGACACAGTGACTGAGCTCAACTGTTCTGTAGGGTGAGATCAGTTAAGCAAAACAGCAAATTTGCTGAGGTCACTACAGGTTCTAGCCACAAGAAAAAGCAAATTTGCTAGGCATAGCTTGTCAAAAAGTCTTCTCCTGTGTGGTAGGGTTTTATAGGGGAAGGGGAAGCTAATGTGCCAGGTAGCCTGCATTTGGGGAGATTCCGGTCCACATCTCAAGTGTCCCCCATCTTGATCAGGATGACAAGAAAATATTTGATGTCAACACTCAGTTCAAATAGGAGTTACCAGCAGTAACCCCTATTGACTGTCCACCTGCCCCTTCTTCCATATTTGTCAAAGTGAATACTGCCATCACCACCAGCCTGGCACGAAAAGACACCTTGAACCACACTAACATAACAAAACTGGCACCAAACAGCCAAAAGCTTTTCCGTATTATTTCTACGGGATATTCTGCCCATTCTTCCCCTTCACTCTGCAGGCAGAGAACTTGCCCCTGAGGTCCCAGAGCCTGCAGTTCTGGGTCAAGTGAGTTGCTCCCAGAACCTCTCGGTTTAGAAACCCCATCACAGGCATTTGCTTGATATTTCTTTCTCCAAGATACCTATAAGCAAGGTAGGGATTGTCTTCCAGATTTAGGGCTGTTAAGAGCAGGATGGAAAGTTAAGCCATACACTAACTTTGAAAGAAGATTTAAATGTTTTCAATAAATTTTTGCCAAAAGTAACATGACTTGTGAATGATTAGTGGATGAGATCTTTTACAGACAATAAATATCTGGGGATATGAACTTCTCGAGATGCATGTCTGTATGTGGTGTACCACTTCTTCCACTTAGATGACTGTCACAGTGCAAAGGAACATTTTTTTAGACTTGTCTAAAAACAGCAAAAAAAGAGATTCCCTGTAATATCGATCCCGTCACAACAGATCACACATGCTTGGGAATGATAATGCAGCCGTCCAGAAGCATTCCCTACCCAAAAGTATGTCCCTTGGTAATTGTGACAAATAGAGAAACACTGTTTTATTGCTTTACATATCAAAGTGCTACTTATTTTCTATTTTCCTGACACAAAGATTGAGGATCAGGGTCTTGGTTTTGGTTTCATTTATCATGTAAGCTTACTGCAAGACAGTAAGTCAGGTTGCCTCTCTGTTGGTTAATAGCAACTACTTGCTCATGCGTTTGCTCAGGTAGTTTCAGGTCCAGTGCCTTCGTAAGCTTTAGAAGATGAAATTGGCACCTTCTGTTAGCTTTTGGCCAGGTATGACCACTCACCCTCAACATTCATGCGGTAAGCGAGGCTGGGCAGGAATTATCTTCTGCAGCATTCATATGGCCTACAGCAAGGCAAGAGGTCTCTGCAGTCTAAGAGGTACTATACACGCTATAAAGACACTATACACACTATAAAGAGCCTTGGAAGGGAAGGGCCTAGTTGTGATTCCCTGTGCAACACTGAAAACAAATCTTTAAATCAAAATCTGTGAAAAAAGCGACAACAGCAAGAGCCAGAGTTCTGGACCAAGCCATAGGTGTGAGCTCCTCAGCTGGATGGGGCCATGCGTAGGTAAAGTCATGCTCCTGAGTGACCTGTTTCTGCTATTTAATTCCTCAGCAGATGTCAAAATCCTATCCACAGCCATTTATTTATTTTTGACTCTTCTTTCTTTGCTGGTGTAAAGTTGTATAGAAATATTTTCCAACCGTTCTTTTCTGTATCACAACCCTTAAAAAATCATAGAAAGATCTTAGACTTATTATGGCCATTTTGTGACTTGCTGTCACTGGTATCTCGTTTTTACCTGTGGTATCTTCCAGCTTGTAAGTAACAGATATCTGTTTAGTTCTCAGTTTGCCTTATTCTAAGAATCTGGTGTAACAGCACAGGCTATTAATCTCTCTACAAATTGGCTGCGATATCTTTTTCTTTAGAAGGCAGATTTTAGTCCTCTTACACCTTTTTAACCCAGGGAGTAATATTTTATATTTAAAACTTGAAAGATGAAAAAATGAAAACCTAGATTAAAATACTTCTGGAAAATCTGAATAAAACCGAATATTTTTTTTTTCTAAATTCAAGAGCTTTGTATTTTCTGAAAAGTTTGTGAAAGGTCTGCTGCCTGTGCCCCTGCACCCCAAAAGTGAGTTGCTGCTAAGATTTGTTAGTTCTGCATTAGATATACTTATTTTGAACAAACCAAACTGCTATGAAAATTACCTATATTAACCATTTCTTGTGAATGTTTTTTCATTTTCCTTGTCGTTTAATATTGCATGTCTGATAGAAGAGATGTCTGAAAGAACCATATAGGACCTGCCATCATTTCAATCCATTTTTTAATCTTTTATTTGGGAAGTATTTGAGGCAGGAAGCCAATCTTCTTATGTGCCTGACGTAATTCTCCTACTGGCACATCCCGATCCTCGTTGGTTTTTGAACACTATGGCAATACAAACAATACAAAGCATTTTTTAATTACAATTCAAGATTCAGGTCACAAATGATTTGCATTATGTCCATTAGCATAGGCTAGATTTACAGCAAACACATTAAAATAATTAGCATTATTCTTAAATATGAGTCGGTATAATTGAAAGTGACAGAGACTAAGTTGATGAAGGTAATAAAAAAAACCACCTTAATCTAGTTGAGAGTGGCTGAGCGATAAAAAATATACCTTTGCGGAGAGCAAATGTTTCCTGCCGGTGAGTCTGCAGAGGGGTTGTGTCCTGGGTGTATTCAGTGCGGGCAGACGTTGCCACTCCTGCGCCCACCCAGGGCGAAGGCCAGGCTCCCTCCCAGCTCACCCAGCCTTTCTATATTTTCACATCCTCAGGAAAAACGATGGCACAAAGCTGCTCAAAAGGTTCTGTCCTTGCAGCGTCTTGGATCAATACCTGTTTTTCAGTGAGCTTCGAGGCACACCATGAGCTACAGGGCAGGAGAGGGAATAAAGCTGAGTTGTCAGTTACTTGAGGACAGGGAGACCGGTGATAGATGGCATCTGGTTTATGCGTGTGCTTGCTGGTTTTTCATCAATGTATGTCATCTTCCTTTTAAAGAGGTAGCCAAGAAAGGTGGCGAAAAAGAATCATAGAATCATAGAATTGCCGAGGTTGGGAGGGACCTTTCAGGTCATCCAGTCCAACCATTAACCTAACTGTGACAAAAACCATCACTAAACCATATCGCTGAGCACTGTGTCTACCCGACTTTTAAATACCTCCAGGGATGGTGCCTCAACCACTGCCCTGGGCAGCCTGTTCCAATGCTTGATAACCCTTTCAGTGTAAAACTTTTTCCTAATATCCAGCCTAAACCTCCCCTGGTACAACTTGAGGCCATTTCCTCTTATCCTATCGCCTGTTACCTGGGAGAAGAGACCCACCCCCACATCTCTACAACCTCCTTTCAGGTAGCTGTAGAGAGCGATAAGGTCTCCCCTCAGCCTCCTTTGCTCCAGGGTAAACAACCCTCAGCTGCTCCTCATAAGGCTTGTTCTCCAGACCCTTCACCAGCTTCGTTGCCCTTCTCTGGACACGCTCCACAATCTCAATGTCTTTTTTGTGGTGAGGGACCCAATTGTGGGAACCTGTGTAAAGAATAGGGAGAGCTTGGCTCATCCCTGGGAGCAGCAAGACATGGGAAAACTTTCCCGGGTGCCTCCCCGGGCAGGCAGGAGCGAGAAGCAACACGGGGAGGGAGCCTGCAGGGCGCTGGGGATGGCGAGTGCCCATGGAGAGCAGGAAGCTGACACACAGACAGAACCCTGAAGGGAGAACCCCCCCCACCCCCAAACTTCTCCCAGGGATCTGGGAAGACAGAGCTTGCTGCAATAGAAAGGCTGTTGGACGAAGTACAAGCCTGAAGAAAATAACGCATCCTGCCAGTGGGCAAGGAGGATAGCTGTTCACCAACCCTTTCGTTTCCATTCTCTGTCATTTTCAGTGTTTTTATTTCAAAAAAGGCAGTAGAGCCTGGATTTGGAATTTAAAAACCTTTTCTCTTTTTTTTTTTTTGAGGTGGAATAAACAGGCTGATGAAGATTCATCTGAAAGGCTCTGGTTGCGTTGGGGTCCTGTTGCAGGGCTGCGTTAGTTCAGAGGGGCAGACATCCTTTACATGATGAATTCTCAGCATCTTTTTTCTTTAATGGCAGACTTATTTATATGAATGTTTATGTGTAGTCTTGCTGCACAGCAGCTTCACACAGAATACGCAAGGACAGGACTTTGGGTCCATAAATAGCGTTATGCGTAGAATTCCGTTAATGTCACCGTGCAGAAGCTGCACTGTCCCATCCTATTTTCCCGTCTACATTGTCCTTTCTTGCTGCATGGACCTCCTTTCCCAAAGCCACCAGCATGTTCATGCTGACACCTGGCCAGATGCAGTACAAACCAGATTTTGAACTGGTTCATCCCACACAAAACGTGAGAGGGACGCTTCGCAGCCACATCTTAAACTTAGCATGAAACAGAAAAAAGAGGCTGAGTCCAGATTTGCTCTTTACCTGCTGGTCGTTTTGCTTTAACTTAAAAAACAACAACAAACATAAAGAGCGTGCCAGTGTTTTTGCTTCTGAGCTGGACTGCATTGAGGATTTCTCTCTTTGTTCTTTCTGACTCAAAAAATTACCCAAACGCCTCAGTATCCAGCTGGTGTAAATACACGGCGGTTGATCTAACGCAACTAAACAGCTCAAGATCTGAACACCTGATAGCAAGGAGAATTGCTGTGGGAGTCTTTCATATCTGCGTAGATGTCAGAGGCTGATACTGTGCGGTGTGAGCCGGGAACCAGCTCAGCTGTAGGGAATCGGGCCCAGGGGGACCGTCCCGGCTTATCTCACCTGTGCAGAGGTATGAGCGCTTGGAGCAGGTGGTGACTGGGAGGTTTGAGAATGCCTTGCCCTGTATGATCAAACACACGGCAGAAATCACTCACGCTTCTACTGGGTTTTGCAAGCACCTAAAAAGTCTGGAAGGAGCTCTGTTAACTGTGGCTGTAACTTTTGGTAGTAAGGAAGAGTAGCTATGACATTAAGACCAACCAAAAATGGGCATGAAGGAATGTGGAGACAATTGTAATTACCAGGATAGGTTATGGCTTCCTTCAACAGTCTGTGGGATTTGAACAGTTAACGAAAAACACAGACATGAGCTGTGGGTCTGTGAAATACGTAGTTTTGAGATACCTTTCAATGTACTTTTCAGCAGTACAGAAAATAAAAAATGGTAAATTTTGAAGGTGGAATTCAATCTTATTTTCTGGTTCTTTTTTGCTGCATGATGTCACCATAACCCCTAGGTGGTATTCAAACTTTATAAACCAAATTTGTCCGTTATTTATTCTATTTGTCATGCATTTGATGTGTAGTGCAATTTTCAGAGATTAAAATGATATATCCCTAATTCTTGGATGCTCTTTGATCATGTTTATTCCTTTACTCCTTTAAACATTGCTGAATAATTGTATATGCATTCACTGGCTGACAAGTACATTCCCTGTTTGATGGGCTAATTATGGAGAGACACTAGTCTCCTCACAGTTAAGTTTGTAACTAGCTTTGAGCTGTAAGGCCAGTTTTGATCTCTCTTCTAACTATACTAGAATAAATCCATGCAATAGAAACTTAAGATGTATGGTACGGCTGGAGAAAAAATTGTGAAGTTTCGTGGTTAACTGTATGTTGCAACAGACATAATTTAATATTTTATTGTTAGAAAATTCTCTTCTGCGTTGTTGACCTCTCAGAAATATTGCTTATCTCTGTGCTGGGAAAGCACGTCACCTTAATTTTGATACTACTGGGTATGCTTAGCCCGATTCTGAATGAATTTGCGAAAACCTGTTAAATATATCAGTCATAGGGAGGAGAATTTGAGCATTTCACTAGTAACCTTTTGAGGATTTTGTACAAGTTTCTGGCAGACTACAAAGAATAGCAAACACCCATACTCCACAGGGTGGGTTATGCTCCTGCACAACCTCCTTGTCTTTGTACAGAGTTACATCTCATAGCTCTGAGGAACAGAAAAACAAAATAAACCTTCTAGAAGTGAGTTCAGAATAGCAAAGTCACAGGAAAACCTTCAATATCCCCTGAAATTCTAAAAGAAAATTGTTATTAAGGCGCAGCTGTGTGAGCAGAGCCAGCCCTGAGTATGTACCTGGTAAGAGACGTGCTGCTTGGCTAAATGAGGATGCTGTAGCTGTATTTAACAGCTGTTAATCTCCCTTGGGTAAAACCAGCTAATGTTGCTGGCAAAGATGGATCTCACCTGGGAATAATAACTTCTAATGTGGTATATAGTAACAGCCATACTTCCTCTGATCCGTCCCAAGGGACTCTGCTGGGGCAGGAGACACAGCGAGACATGAAACATTCAAGGTGCAGAAGCATATTCCCTGTCCTGCCATATATATATACACGCTCAGGATTCACCTGCTGGTGTCCTACCGAGTTGCAGAGCCCTTGGGGCCCTTCCAACCCCCTCACACAGCAAAGCTGCCCAAGGTCGCAAGGAACGCTCATTTAAATCCCAACAAACCCAGACCTGCTGGACGACGCTGAGTATGAAGGCAGGAAAAAAACAAAACAAAAAAAAAAAAAACCAAAAAACCAACCCCAAACTACGCAGAGCAGTTTGTTGGTATGGGAAAAATCCTTCCCATCTTTCGCACCTGGCAATCAGCCTTTCCATCTGCAACACAAGAAAGCCGGCAATTAGATGCAGGGAGAGGCTGAAGCAGGCAATTGTAAGCAGCAAACCTTCTGAGGATAGGGGCTCCTGTCAGGAAACTCACTGAAGAGGAACCAGTAACTGGCCCAATTACAGGGTAAAGCTGTTTCTGGGAACTTTCGTCTCAGCCTAACATTGTAATTCTGGTATTGTACGAAGCTCCGCTTCCAGGCGAAATCTGTCTTGCTCTGTCAGCTGATGGAGGGGTCATCTTTATTTTGTGTTGATATACTGGTGCAATTTAGCTATGGGTGCAGTTATATACATACACATATGGTAAATGTGTGTGTTTATATGCGTATGTGTACAGAATATATATATATATATATATAAAGTTCTGTATCGGGGCAATCTCTTTTCACACTGTAATGAGGGAAGTTGTGCAGGTGTACCCATGCACAGAGGTATCTATTCCGATTGCGTTCACATGAGGGTGAAGGCTATACTAGAAACTTTGGCCTGTATTTTGTGCTGGCCAGAACATAATTTTACTTTTCACAGTATTTCGATTTTGACACAAGGTGAAGTGTAGAGGCTGCGACAGCACCAAAGGCGGAGTGGGGGGGAAAAAGAACCTGCTTTCACTACTAGAGCTCCTGTTTGAAGAGCTGGCTTAAGAAGTTTTACTAAGTAAAGCACCCTTTTGTCAGCATAAGCTCTATTTATACTGGAAAGGCTTAGTGGAATAAAACAAACCATACATGATCTGGAAACCTCACCAGGGGTTGTGACCATTTCTATTAGTGTAGCTTTTCTGGGCAGAGAAAACCCCAGTGCGGTGTTCTTTCATGCCTCTGGACAGGAAGGTTTAATGAGAAGGAGGTATGTGTGGGTCTGTTGGTTTGGCACTGAGTAAACACCTGCCTAATTAGCCTTAACATAGTTTTCCTCATTCTTTTAACTATTTTTGTGTCAAATTATGTGGTTTATTCCGCAGATCTTCTAGCTGCTTCTTTGACTACCCTGTTTGCAAACCCCATTGTTCCTTTCTAGGAGAGCAAATATGAAAAAAAAAATTAAATTTCAGTTTTCCAAGTTGCACTGTCACTCTGACACGGTGTTCATTAATACAGAGTGTGGTGGTGTGGTAAGAGCTATTAATTCAATTTCTTTCTTGTGGGCTTTTTTTCTTTTCCCAGGGTAGCTCAGTCTGTTTCGTCTTTTGAAAGTCTAATAAGTATTTTGAACAGGTTAGAACTATAAATCTAGTATTGCTAAATCCTTCAGAAAAAAAATTGCTTATGAAATGTATTGATTACAACTGATAATGATTTTTTTTCCCCCTCTCTTCACTGGAGGCAAATAAATAACTATGGAAGTACAATGGAATTGTCATGGCTGGAGCTTTTGCTTTAGTACATTATAGAAGCCTGTGAATACCCTTAGCAATAAGCCTTATTTTTCAGCGTGATAAAGTTCATTGTCTGTGCTTCTAAGTTCTTACTGAATTTGATAGTGAATGCAAGTGATTAACAATTACATGTCCTCAGAATTCCTGATTTGTTTCCTGTGTCAGGGCTGTGAGTCTATTAAGAAGCGATTAGGGAGGATCTCCTTCAAGTCTCCTTCACATCAGGATTCTCCCTTTTTTGGTTCAGTTAACTTGAGGTGGGAGTTGCCTGTGATATTTTCTACATTTCACCTTCTGAGGTTATGGGCACTATTCATATGCCAGATCTCCCTCTGAGATGAATAAGTACGACTTTTATGAATTTTTCTTCACTTGTAGAATTTAATTTACATGAATAATTAGAAAGGGATGACTTAAAACTCCTATTTAAAGAGGTAGCATCCTTTTGTTAGCCTATTGTCCATCTTTGGAACCCAATTGTTTTAAAAAGGATCCGGGCTTTTCTCCGTAGGGATTTTCCTCTTTGTAGTTTTGCCTTGATCTAAATCAGCCCGTTGTAAAGCAGATTTGGGGATGAGCTTTGACAAAGAAGAATTGTTATCTAGAGAACTAAAGGGACTTTCAATTTTCCCTCGGAAATGTTTGCTGGCTTCTTTTTCTGATGTGGCCAGGATTTGCTACCAGATTTATGACAAGGTTGTTTAATTCATACGTCAAAATAAATAAATGAAGCGCTTAACTTCATTTAGTTCTTTGCTCCGTTTCCTGTGCTGTTAAGGCTTTAATGAGCCCAGCTGCTCTGTGGAGTTGCTGAGGGTGGAAGCGGGCCTGGGAGGGGAAGGAACAGCTTCGCTTTGAAGTGCTGCCGTGGCAGGATCACTCAAGCAAAGTTTCGAAGGGGAAATTCCTGTTTCCCTTCCTATCCTACTTTAGTGGGCTTGAGTGCAGCAGATGAATTTGGGAGCTGCGCTACGGCTTTCTGATTCAGCTTCTTGGCCATTTGATGCCAAGCTTCAAAGGGGAGCTGCGGGGAGAGAGAAAAGAAAAGAAGAGAGAAAAGAAAAGAAGAAGAAACTGGAGGGAAAAGCAAGGTGTTTATCATGGCTCTTTACCTGTCCCCGTCCCAGAACAGCACCCACCTGCATTCTCTGTGCCCGCCCAACGCTTGGCGCGGGAGCTGGAAATACTGAGGTTACAAATTTGTCAAGATCTGTTTTTCTAACAACACTGAAAGTAGGCAGTGTCCTCAGGCCATGAGAGGAGAGGCAGCCCAGCTTTAGCTGCGTTAGGTATGGGAAGAGGAAGGCGATTCCTCATGGTAAACGGTGTCTCATTGACATTCAGAGGGCCGCACAGTGTTTCATAGGTGTTCTAGAGTCAGGTGTTAATTCCAATTAAATTCAGTTACAGTCATTCTTCTTATCTCCCCCCAGTAATGTATTTTCTGAAAAATTACGGCCAAAGCCATTTGCAGTCTTGTATTTGCTGAGCGCAATTAGCTTCCCTCTGTGTTTGTGTCTACACGTGTACACCTATCTGTGTGAGTAAAACAAGTCACATATAGGACAGAGAGAGACTCTGGATCACTCCCATCTCCCCTCCCCACGCCTGCTTCAAATTTGGAAATCACCTGCAAGGATCTGACATCCAGCACTACTCAAGAGATGGCCAAAAATTTGGTCCTCATAAAGACGGCCTTCAGCGGGTCCCCTTCCCTACCAGTTCCGTGCATTCATTTTAGGGTGACGTAACCTCTGAAAGTGCTTTTCCTCCTTATACTTAATGAGAAGATGCTGGATAATCACCTCCAGTAAAAAAGTTCATTCTTTTACCAATCCTGGAGAGACAAAGCTGTAACGTTGAATCGGCTGTTCCCAGCAAAGTACCTTCAGAAGGTTGCTTCTCACACCTCAGAGCAGAAAAAATATCCCACCGTTGTGTAGAAAAGGAAGGAAAGTAAAGAAAAGAATGAGATAGTAGTAATAGTGTTACGTGTCTGCTGAGGAACCTCAGCAGGGTCTTCCTTCTTTTCCCTGAAGACAGTCATCTTTCTGGGTACCTGCAAAGCAAGTGCGAAGCAATAACAGTGTCTTATTACAGGGAGACTTTTTAAAATTTTAAACTTGAAAATTTAAATTTTTAATGCATTCTAAAATTCTACTAGAGCTATAAAGCAGAGTGCACTTGTTATTATAGGGTCTTTAAAATATCTTCTGTACTTGGACTGTGTGCCTTGTTTAAATATTTAGGGCTAAACAAACCACTGGATTTAAGAACAACAATCTATTTTTTTTTTTTTATCTCACAACCAGTGTTTCAAGGAGAGATGGGTTATTTTGTACCTCTCTGTAGCAAGTTTCATGGCCAATTTTCTAGGAGCACGTAGGCAGTTATATCGGCTATGCCCCTGCTGTTTGGAGACGTCTAGAACTCTGATGGATCTCACCCTCTTTCTCAGATACATTATAGCTTTGGTTGCACTTCAGGTTTACTATTTATGACACGGGCAAGGGAATTATTCTATGGATACTTGGGTGAGGTGGTTTTGGAGCAGATGCTCAGTGGACCTCCTTGAACCCAGCATCTGCTGCCCACAGCTGTGGGCATCTAGCCTTGGTGACCCACCTGAGCCCTTCCAGTCCTGCGCTCCTAAAGACAGGACTGCATTAATAATACTGAACTGATGCCTCTTTCCTGATGCGTATATTGGTTATGTTTTAAAACACGATAAGTGTGGATCACTTTCCAGTTGTTGCATGAGTCTTCTGTACGTGAAAGAGGACTTCATTTAAATAGCAGCGTTCAATAGTGTCCTGAATATTTTTTGCTTGCTTGTATCCTGTAAAATTGTGAAGTAGCACTGGCAATTCTTGTGCTCTTTCTTAGCACTTTAATAGTCAGAAGAACCATTGAAGCCCTTGGTTACATAGCCAAGATGGTAAGATAATGTAAGATAATTTGCATCCTTTCAGATAAAACATACTTCTTGTGTGCTTGACTTTGCACAGCTAAGATCTAAAATGCTCTTTTTATCTTAAGCATTTTTACATTACAGTTGGTTTTCTTTTTTTTTAGAGGAGCAACTGTATTACAGATACCAAATTGCTCCCAACAGAGTATTGTTTTCTGATCCTTCTAAGAGACTTCTGTCTTCGAATGGAAAGACCTAGAGGCATTCTGAAAGCTCAAAGGAGTGAATGGAAGCTCTTTTCCTTTGATTTTTACACATCTACAGTATCAGAAACTACTCATCTCATTCTTTATTCATCTAAGTTTGCCCAAGAATCATAGAAGATACCTTAGATATGTTCTTTGACCTGAATTAAAATACAGATAACGCTCTGAAGTGCAGTATGCTTCACAACGCAGTAACCAGGTAGCAACAATTTGCATCATTGTTTTTGCTATACATGAGTGTACAAGTCTCTATCCATTTTTTTTGCCTCTAATTCTTTGCTTTTCCAGAAACAGCGAATCTGTTATTTTCACATTCTCATGTGATGCACACGGCTTTTGATAATTTTAACTGAGAGTTTCTTCCTGCCTCTTTTTGCTCCTTGATACTTTGAAGGTAAACGGAAAAAGTAATTAGTCGTATGTTTTTTCCCTCCCTCGGAACTTCAGACAACAGAGTAAAGAATTTGATACTTACCTTATAAATGTTTTCATTATTTGGGAAGGGGGAATGACCCAAAGCAGTCAGTTTCCTTCAATATAGGCTTGATATTTCCTGCCTGGACTTTTGGTGCCACACCTATCTGTTCCTAGCCTACGAAAAAACAATATTCAGTGGTACCTTCCGGGACCTTCCTTCATTTTATTTTTTCTCTTTTTCTTCTAACAATGTTTCTTATCTCTTCTCTGTCTTATTTTATGACCTGTTCACGTCCCCATTTATAGGACCTTTGGTCTTGACCTCACAGACATGTCATCATCCTTAGATTCTCCATGTGGCATCTAGCAGCCATTTCCATTATTTTCAGTTATCCTCGTCCTACTGGAGAGAAGGAACGGTTTCTGAAATCAGCTACCTGTACACCTCTCTCAGCAAACATGTATGTCCCTTCTCCATATCTAGACCTGTTGAATGCCGCATTTGCAGCTGCTGTGTGGCTCTTCATTCCTCCACTCACATTATCTCTTTTTCATCCAGTGAGATAGTTTGCACCGACAACTATACCCTTTGATCGTCTCCACTGTTTTTTTATCACGGAATCATGGAATTTCAGAGTTGGAAGGGACCTCTGGAGATCATCTAGTCCATCTCCCCTGCTAAAGCAGGATTGCCTAGAGCACATTACTCAGGACTGCATCCAGGTGGGTCTTGAACGTCTCCAGAGTAGGGGTCTCCACAAGCTCCCCGGGCAGCCTGTTCCAGTGCTCTGTCACCCTCACTGTAAAGAAGTTTTTTCTCATATTTGATCGGAACTTCCTATGTTCCAGCTTGTGCCCGTTGCCCCTCGTCCTGTTACTGGGAACCACTGGAAAGAGTCTGGCTCCATCCTCCTTAAACCCACCCTTTAGATACTTGTAAACATTAATAAGGTCTCCCCTCAGCCTTCTCTTCTCCAGGCTAAAGAGTCCCAGCTCTCTCAGCCTTTCCTCATAAGGGAGATGCTCTGTTCCCTCATTTGTTTTTGTTGCCCTACGCTGGACTCTCTGCAGTAGTTCCCTGTCTCTCTTGAACTGGGGAGCCCAAAACTGGACGCAGTATTCCAGTTGTGGCCTCACCAGTGCAGAGTAGAGGGGGAGAATGACCTCCCTTGACCTGCTGGTCACACTCTTCCCTATACAGCCCAGAATTCCATTGGCCTTCTTGGCGACAAGGGCACATCTCCATAGGTTTAGCTTTGAAGTTGGTTCCATACCCCTAGATGTCCCTGCTGCTTCAATCACTGTTGGACACATCCTCAATTGCAACTTCAGTGCCCTGACCTTTCTTGACCCTCTTAACTGTTAGTTCATTACCTGCATATGGTGAGACACATCCTTGACTTTCATATCTAAAACTCGTTACAGTCTAAAGCTCTTCTCTTTCCTCTCAAAAAAATAATGCTGATCTACCTCATTTCACCTAGAGATAAAATTCTTGCTTTAAAACGAGAACAAATGCTCTTTGGTATCTACACAGTTTCAATGTATAGCATTAGGTAACAACTGGCGTAGTTTCCTATGCATGTGTTATGTCTTGAGTTGGTGGTTGTACCTGCAACATTAATGTCTAACAGTTCTAAGACACTTTTCTTCCATGATTTTATGTAATTGTTTTTAAAACTATTTCGTTTCAATGTGGCCTTATTTGGATGTGGCTTCTGCAACATCCAATATGAATTGCACAATTCAGTTGTGTGTTATGTGAAAGAATGCTTCCTTTTTGTTTTGTTTTCTGTCCTGTTGTCTAAGAATTAAAAAATGGCCCAACAATTCGACACTGTGATTAAGCCTAGGCAGAAAATGCAACCCTTGCTATGAAATTATGAAGGCCACATTTGTTCAGAAGTTCAGTAACACTTTTGTGTTATTTTGGTTCTTAAAATTCTTTAATAGAATATTGTAAATAATCATTCCAGTTAAAAATCAGTTGAAGATGATAATTTATGGTCAAGTCACAAACTTCTAAAAATTGGTCTGACAGAGTGTTAACTGCTGCAGGAACTGATATCATATACCAGTTAACCACTGATTATCTTTAGATGAAAAGGAAAGAAAGAGATTAATCAGCCATCACACAATGTCAATTGAGCTAGTAAAAACTGCAAGCCTTTTGAAATCTCTGTAGTGGTATGTCAGTGAGGAGCAGAAAAAGCTGAGTTTTTTAAAGATTATTTATGAAAAATGTATTTAAAGAGAGTAAAAAAAGGGCCACAAGTAAATGTATCAAGCAGGAAGACACCGATAATGGAAACAGCTCTTTGTGTTAAAAAATTATCTGCTTTTAGGTTTTGTTTGTTTTTGTTTTTAAACAGATGTATGTGCTTGCATCCTTGTAGTTCAGTAGCAAGTGGATTCATTATGATCATTAGTTTCCTGTGGTGGTGTTACATCAGGTACATTTTCATCAGTACTGCTGCTAGTATCATCAGCTAATGTGAAGATTAAGATAAACAGGAGATTATTTCCTTGTATAGTCAATATGAGTCTTAATTTCAGGGAAGATGAAGAGCCAAATCCCAAGAGGGCCTAAGTACCTATGCCTCCCATTGATCCATCTTTTTCAGCCCCTCTAAGGATCTGCGTATAGTAATAATGCCACGAAATGCCTACTTAGATCGGAATGCAGTGTATTAACAGTCTTAGTTCATCAGCAAAGTTTATTTCTTTATTTCTTTTTTTTCCTCCTTCTTTCTAATCTAACCTTTTTAGTCCTTTGAGTTCATTACTGAGTCAGGAACATCATTGTCTAGCGTATTTCCTCGCTGTCTGCTATCTCTTCCTCTTGCATTTAAAGAAATAGTTACTGATTCACTATAATCATTGACATTTCCTCTGCTTTCATTTGTTTCTGTACCACTAGCTGTTTCCTCAATTTCATTATTATCAAACAGCTCTTCAGTGATAGGCCGCTGTTCCTCATCTTCATATTGATAATTTTATTTTCACATGCATCATCCTGATTTTCAACATCTTCAGTGCAGTCCTCAGAAGATGAGTCATTTGCAAAAGACAGATTTTCATTACTGGAGTCATCTTTAGAGTCAGAATGCGTTGGTCTATTCTCAGGGACATTGTTTGCTCCTCTGTGCCTTTCATTATCTCTTGGAAGGGATGTGCCTGATGTACTTGCTTGGTCATTATCCAGATAATTAAAATCAAATGTACTTATTTTGTAGATTAAACAAGAACATTTTTTATTATGATTGTTTGTCTTTGAAGCTTTAAAAACATCTTAGTACAAATGTTGAACTTAATTTCACTGGCTATTTGAACATTTAATGTAAGAAATATTTTCATGCAATAGGTAAAACAATGTTAATTTTTAATAGGTTTACTTCACGGAAATATATATGTTGACATAGCGTCATTTTGTAAAAAGTGGAGGAAGATACATAAGAGTGCACTTTCTGGCATCTTCTGTGTAAAGATTGTCATTTGCATACATTACAGCAGTTACTGGTAAAGACCAGAAATGGTAGATGGTAAGAAAGTTAAGCATGGCTGCAAGCTGTACGTGGATGACATTTCTAGCTGGTAGAAGGCATAGAGGAAAGGGTATATATGTCATAGATGAGAGCTGGCAGAGTCTGAGACCGTCCCAGCTAAATTGCCCAGCCAAAGCTAGTAATATTGACTCCCTCCACAGTCCATGGAGAACACTTCCTGGGGGAATGTCAGTCCACACGTTGTAGGTGTCTGAGCACAAGATGGATTGTTGTCTGGAGCTATTTCTTTCTGTACACTGATTATGGATAGAGACTACATGTCGAATTGACGAAGCCAGGTGAGAAGTATCCTTCCTGAAGACATGTTAGATAAGTTGATGGCTCTTGCTGATGCAGAAGTCCATTCCTCCCCAGGTGCTTTTGAAGGGTATGTTCAGCCACCCATTGCTGGGAGGTCAGCTCTATTGACTAGTGACTGTTACATGTCCTTTTATACCTGTGTCACGCCAAGCTTTTTCTATAAATGACATGAGGCTCTTAAGATTTTGCAGCTTATTCTTGTTCTCAGTAATTCTGTATTGTTGCTTTAATGGACAGCCATATAGCTGTTTTTTGTGGTTTGTTTTGTTTTGTTTTGTTTTTTTTTAATTCTCAAGCATTTTAGAAATAATTTCAGTGAAAAGACCAGTTTCCTACTAGATAAGTTCAGCACTTAGAAATATTTTCTTTCATTTTTGACATAATGAACATCACAGTGATCTAGAACAAATGGCAAGCTCTTAGAATCATAGAATAATTTGGGCTGGAAGGGACCTATAAAGGTCATCTAGTCGAACCGCCCCTGCAATGAGCAGGGACATCTTCAACTAGATCAGGTGGATCTTCAACTACGGCTTCTTGCAAATGGAAGTATTCATGCTAAATACTATCAAGAACCCATGCAAAGTTTTACAACTTTATAACATACCCACCACTTCAGCATCCAGGCACCAACTACACCAATTCATTAATTAATAAATAATAATAAACAATTAAAATATGGTACTGGATTATGGGGCAAATTTTATATTATCTGGCTTTTGTTATGTTTTTTTTGTTACTTTTGCAGGCATTTCCAAATCTGGGGAAGTCTATTTAACCTATGGAATTTTATTATGCACATCTGTAACACTGTTATGAAATTTGAATCAATACGTTCTGTAGTACTTCATTCCCATCAATGTCAGCCTCCCTGAAATCACTGTGCTTGTATTTTCTTGTACACATTGTGTTTTCCTGACTTAATATTTCTAATACTGTTTGTACAAGATGTTCTGTAGATGCAGCCTTATGGTGCTAATCATGCTTGGCTCATTCCCTTGAACTGGATCCAGAATAACCTCATTTTGCATTAGGGTTATACTCTTTGAAGAGTCCTTACCTCCGGCGAAGGGATTTAGAGTCTCAGAGAACATGATCTAGTTAAGGCCATCCCTCTTCATAGTTTTTACCTAAAGTAGGGAGGGAATTACAGCACTGTAAAGTTTCAGTTAATGGAAGGGAATGACTAGATCACAATAAGTTTTGCCAGCATTGCCATATTATTTTGCTTTTAGATATCTTAGTCATTTTCATATTATTTTTGTTCACCAAATTCCTTTTGTGCATTTGCTTCTTTCATGAAAAAAAAAAACAAAAAACAAAAAACAAAAACAGCTTTAGATCTCTATAGTTTGAGTTAAAACAGGACAAAAGATTATCCTGTGCCCTTTAATGTACATTACCATCCTGATCTGCCAGGAAAAAACATATACTACGGATTCTGAAAATGACTTCTCCTGGCTTGAGGTTCCGATATACATTTTGAAGAAGAACAGTCATTTCTGTGCTCAGATACCAAGTTTTGAGGCAGATTTCTGCCATGCTATCTTGAGTTTTTGCACCCGGGCTTACTCTTCTGAAAAATATATTTAATTTTTCATTCTCTATTTTACTATCTTAAAAATCCATATTGTCTGATTCTTTGTGGGTTGTATAGAAGAATATATAAATGTAAAGATGGTGTAACTGAAAGTAGTAACGTAAAGAAGTCAAGCTTATGGCACTGACGGTGCCTGAGAATTGCCAGCAGACCTTTTGTTTTCACTGTGTGATCTTCAGTAATACAACAAATGTCCTTTTCTGAAAATAATGTAAAATTCAGGGAAAGAAGGGGATATTATCTTTGGAAACATGCAAAAGTAAAAAGAAATCATTTTTGGCAATAATAAATTCTCTGAGAAAAGCCAAAACTTTTTTCTGAATTTGGTGAGTGAAATTGAAAAAAAAAAAAAAAGGTAAAAAAAAATATTTACTGTTTTTAGTATCTCTCATTTTTACATTTCAGATCTTTGGAATAAGAAGTTGTTTCTATTAAAAAATACATATATAAAAAAGAAAGAAGTTAAAAGAAAGAGATTTAAGAGACTAAAAAATTGGAGCCTGAACCAATTGAGCCAAAATAATTTGCGCAGCTGTAGTTACAAGTCAAAACTGAGTCCAATCTCATAGTAACTAGGAATTGCTTTTGCATGAAAGTTGACCAAAGGCATCTGAAGGTCACTTTTTTCCAATCTGGACAGCATACATGACTCCAAAACGCTGTATTGGCATTATCATGCCAATCTGGCCAACCAATCTGGTCAAGGACTAAGCGAATAAAAAAGGCTTAGCTTTCAGCTTGGCTTGGGAGGTCGTTCTAGAGCAAGCCAGGGACATTTTGGCAGGTTAACATGAATAAGGCGTGCAGGATTTAGCACATAATTCCAACTTTTAGTGCTAGTAGCATTTAAAACATCCCAAAAGGCTAAAGTAATTTGGCATCTTCTTTCTTCTCTGCTTCTAAGAAAGGGTGACTATATCCAAAATAATACTGGAAATGCTTCTTTGTAAATGCTGTTCCTATGTGCGTTATCCTTGAGACCAGTCCTTGTTAGAGTCTGGAAGGAGCCAGGGTATATGCTAACAGACAGTATGGAAAATCATGGAAAAAAGTTTGAGCTTTTGTGTTGGGCCCATTTTACTCATTAGCTGAGAGATATCCGCTGTCTCCAGGGCAGAGATGGATTTTAAAGGCAGATAGCATTGCTGTCTTCAGCTTTTTCGCTTGTTGGATACGCAAGGGAAATCTTGCAAAAGGTAGGGGCTTATTCTCACAGAAGGATTTTGGGCTCCAAACAGCAAATCCTCACAGCCCTGAGGTAGTTGCCTAAACTCTTGAAAAAAGCAGAACTTTCGTCTTACCCTTGTGCTTAGTATTTATTACTGTTTAGGGGAATAGAGACCTAGTTCTAGGTAGGTTTCTATATGTCCAAAGGGAGAAAGTGGAAAGCAGAAGGAATTTTGTCCTACGCGGTACTGCAAAAACTTTATCAGGTGGCTATCGGTTGTTTTAGTGCAAAAGTCCCCAGTTATCCGATCAAGGAATTCCTGTGTTCAGAAAGTGACACTGAGGGGGAGAGCTGGGATGTGAAAGGGGTCGCTTGTTTTAATGAATATTCCTTTCTTATCGTGTTGCTGCTGGCTTTGCTAAGGTCACCTGGTTTGATGGCTGGTCCAGCATTTGGGAGCGCCTGGATACAGGCAGCACAATAGGAGTGCAAGATATTCTGAGCAGATGACTTCGTGCATCTCCTTCATTATCCTGCCAATCCATACCCCACTGGGGAAGGGAGCTGCTTTTCGTATGATTGGTGAGATGATTGATTTTTCACCTGTGTTTGAAAATTTCATACATTTTTGGGAAATGAAAAATAAAATACTTTCATGATGGTCTGCTGTAAAACATTGCAGCTACTTGCCATGATGTTGACTTTCAATAACTGAAAATTAAAGGTCTACTGAAATCATTTTGCTCCCCAGTGATTTAGAGACCCAGTCTCACCATAATTTAGAGTCAACTTTTCGTCCCCGCATAGTTCCATGATTTGCAAGCTGTTTCTGGCAGCCATCGTTGTCAAACCAATGATATTTCTTCTTCTCCTCCTCCTCACTTTTTGGCCCTTTTCCCTCATAATTAACAACTTCGTCAGATTTACAGCTATTTAGGTCTACCTTTCTAAGGGATATAAACTTCTGAATGAAAATACTGTGGTAGGAGTACTTTTTTAACCGTTTCCTTGCCTGACATGACTGTGTATTTTATATACAAAATTCAAGTGCAAAATGCATTTCCTCACAAATGTACCATTTTATTTCATAAACACCATATTCTTAGACAAAGTAGCACTAAGGGTTCCCATCCTCAAATTTCAGAGTAAACTGCATGTTAATAAGACTTAGGAGTGCAATTAGTTTAAACCGTGACACTCATGTACATCCTTTAATAGCAAATTGTTGTCAGTTTTTTGGCAAAAATGAGGAAAACATTAAGTTAGTGCTGCAGCTTGGATCAAAGTGTTTGTGAAACTGCAGTTAACTTTAATCTTTCTGGATTTTTTTGTAGTAAGCAAGTAGCGTGATGCACTTGTTACAAGTAAGTGCTGTACTCTGTTTGCTGCTCTCTTTTCTCTCTCTCTCATGTGTAATACCTAGGTCTGCTGATATCTTCATGGGATTTTGTGTTTCAAAATGGAAAAAAAGACAACAGATCAATCTAGGTTAAAATAAGCATTAAATCTGATGGGGAAGGGACACGTAAGTCCTTTGGGGTTGTTTTTCTTCTGGTCCTATAGAAAGGCCCTACCTTTACCTACAGTTGTACCCTGCTTTTTCCCTTTGAGACCTTCAGCAAATTTCTGGACCCAAACCTATTGCTCTCCCCTGAACCGAGTCACTTTCTAATGTGATAACTGGGTTCATGTTTCCAGCATTTATATTGCCAGCTGCCTGCGGCCCGTTGCTTCCTGAGGTCCTCAAGGGCCCGTGTATGCTCTGTTACACATCCTGATTGAGAAGGAACTCTCCTATCATCATCTTTGAGATTTAAAAACTTGTACTTTCATTATGACCTGCAGATGCTCATTTCCACTGAGAGATGTGATGTAATCAACTGTGAAATAAATCTGATAATTCCAGTTTAGGTGATGCTCTTGAACACAGCTTATTTCAGAGAAATCTACTTCTGCAGAGTCTGTTTTGCCACCAAACTCAGTGGAAACTGCTGCTCAACCCTATGTATCGTGTAACACAATGCTACTTAATAATTCTGCTGAGATGGAGACCTTTGAGCCCATTCCTCAGTGACCAATATACTTGTTCACCTAAATCAGCATTTCACCACTTTGTAACTTACAACTTTCATTAACAGCCCTCCGAATGTAAGAAGTAGGATGGCTTGCCAAGATACAAAGCTGGATTGAGAGACAGAAGTTTAAATCTGCTTTCCATCCCTGGAGATATTAGCATGTGTGTTCTGTAATCTGAAAACAGGATGTTTATAATCTCACAGACAAAGTATGAAATGAAACTCGAACTTGTTCTCATAAGACACGAAAAAGCTGTGTTCTGTCCCCGTTGTTTGAATTACTATAAACTATTGCCATGAACCATATCCTAGTTTTGCTAGGTGCTTGACAAAATCAGGACAAAAAGTTGGTGACAGATATAACAAGTTCTGAATCAAAACTAAAAAAAAAAAAAAAACCACAACAGATTGATATAGACAGATGAGGGAGTAGAAGGAAACAATAAGTCAGTGTGATGAGGAGCATTGCCAGCACTACCAACCTAACTGCTGTCGGGTCTTTCATAGGCCTTGCAGCAAATGGATTTGAAGGTGGATGTTTATGGAGAGCTCCCAAGCATGAAGGGTAGCACGAAAGAAAGTGTTTGAGGATGCAACAAATGAATGATGGGCATGGGCATCGTTCACTGGCTGGTGCTGGGAGCTGACACTCTGAAACAGAGATGGAAAAAATAGCACGGGGGCTAGACCATGAAGGGCCTGGGTAGTAAAAGATGTATTTAGGGAAGGGATTTATAAAAAGAGGTGATATGGTAAAAAAAGCCAAACAAAAAAAACAGCCTAGAAAAATGGAAGGCTTGCATTTGTCATGATATGTGGCCATAGTCAAAGACTGAGAGGATGAAACCCTGGGCAAAAATTCCTAATTGAGTGAATATGCAAGAAACGCTGTGGCTTAAAGAAGATAGGCATAGAAAATCTGCAAAATTTAAGTATAACTTTCACCTGAGTGATAAGCACGATCTTTGGGGTGTGGACTAAAGTACTGTCCAGAGAAGCCGAAAAGTAATAGCAGAGAAAGAATAAGAAAGTTTTAGGCCTTTTGAACTGAGATGGCAGAAAGGCATTTAGAGAGTGGTGTTGGAAAGGTGAAAATCAGTTTTGCTGGCAAGACGCGCTGGCTGTGACTTAACTTCATACATAAATGCAAATTTGTATTTGTGGGTGAGATTTTCTTAAAGTGAGAGTAGTGGGGGCCCATGTACGTTTATAAACCTCCTCCAACCCCAAAGTTAAAGGCTGAATGAGAGATCCTTAAAAAACTCAGAACAACCATACTGGAAAGACAAGTAAAGAAGTAAGAGGACTAGAACAGCAAAGTGTCTGGAAGACACAATTTGAAGACATCTGAGGAGTAAACAGAGGTTGAGCCTGAATTTTGCCAGCGAGGAAGCAGAGGCCATGGGGAAAGAAGTTTCAACAGGGGGCAATTTGAGAGGTCTAACATGGATTTGGAAAGAAATTCTCAGTGGTGACTGTAAACACTATGTTCGGTGAGGTTAGAGATGAAGGAGAAGAGCAATGCCAGGCGGAGATGAGTGGGAGGCATAAAATGTGAGAAGTTTCAGCAGTGGTGACTGCGTATTACAGTTCAATGGAAGCGTTAGATGTGGTCGTGTTCAGGTAATGGTAACTCTTGTCTCGGCAGGTTGCAGCTGGCTTTACTCTGTTCAGATCCTGATCCCATGGCAATCCCAAGTGAAATTCATTTGTCTAAGATGTACACGCTGCTAAGGAAAACAAGTTTTCGAAACCAAATACTGAAATAATGGAATACACTAGCAATTCAATAATAGTACATTATCCTTTCTTTTTATAGTTTCACTGTAATTATTTTTCAGAGCTTTATTGAGAAAATTAGGCTTAGTGGGATCATCTGTTCCAGTCTTATTTATATTTCACAATAGATACACGTAAAATTCCTACTTTCCTTAGAACAACTTAAAAATAAATTCTGAAAACTGCTAAAAAACAAGAAACAGTTTTTCTCTTGCATAAAAATTCAAAAAGCCAATTTAAAAAAAAATCGCTATACTGAAGTTATACAATTAGCAGCTTTCAGTTTGACATCTTTCATACTTGGAGATGTTTCTTTGAATTTTAAAAAAAAACATTTTATATAACAAGTTAAAAATAAACCTCCATGCTGATTTAGTAGCATGAACTGAGATTAAAACTTCAAAGGCAATTGTAAATGTGATGCAGTTACTGAGCATGTGACTCTTTGAAAACTTCATTCTGTAATATCAGAGTTAAATGTCAGAGCTCTGCATTTACCTCTGAATGGTACAGTTGGCCCATGTTCAATGACACGAAGGGAACAATGCTTCATTGTATTATTTTAAATACATTTTCCTTGTGTTTTTTTCCCCCCCACGTTAAACATTCAGCACTACAGACCTATTACCGTATGGTGAAAGCCTGCTAATGTGAAATGTACAATGAACGAAAACTCCCACCTTATTTCTGGGAACAAAATCATGAACTAAGAAGCTGAGGCAGTGTTCAAGATAAGGAATTTGCTTGTTGAATAACTGGCTTGATAAACTACCGCTGAATACACATCGCCAAAGAAAACCTAACAATGCTAAATATAAATTAAAACAAAAGCTATATTTTTTTTTCCCAACTTCCTTTCAAATTCTCAAGAATGGTACCCATGCATGTATACTTTATTATCTACTGGTTTTTCTTTTTTTTTTGTTTTTTTGTTTTGTTTTGTTTTAATAGTGGGCCTGTATTGCTACTTTTTATCTGGGAACACTGAGTACAGTTTCTGCAATGATAATAGATGAGAAATAGACGTGACAACATTTCCTCAAAGTCAGCTCTTGGGAGATAGAATTTATGTGCTTTACTGCTTTTCATGCTAAGGATTTCTGTGTCCTTTTTAACAGCCAAGTTTAGCGTGCAAATATTGGGAGGTGCAGGGTAAGAATAAAAGCTGAGGAGCCTTCCCTTCCTTCCTCCTTCTGAAGGAATCCCCTCTTCTTCTCTTGGCACCCAAATATTGTTCATTTTCTTTCCGTTTGCCATTCCACCTGACAGATTCATTTGCAGAATTATTTGTTAGCAGAGCGTGATTTAAGATCGTGACATTTCTGCTTTATTCGGGCAAAGAAACCCAACTGCAGGCGTTCCCTGGTAGGCCACTTCAGGGCTTTAAAATTGTTACACGACTCTCTCCTGCATCATGTCACCCAAAATATCTGTACTCCAGGGCTGGGCAAGAGCCAAAAGCCGTGCAACTCGACTGCACCACCAAGCACACGGCACACACTTGGATTTCGTAAACCATACTCACGGATTTTTCTCCTTTTTTAGCATCTTCGTAGTAATACCTCCTCAAAACACAACTCAGCCTCTTAGGTGCAGGCAGGCTTTCCCAGAGGCTGTCCGTCAGGTTTGTGGATCAGACCGCGCGTCTCGTACTGCAGCATGTGTTCCTGAAGTACCACCAACAGCATTGTGCCAGCAAGGTTGGCAACAGGTTTTCTCGTCTGCTTCGTGCCTCTGTAATAGAAGTTACAGACGCTTTGTTTGCTTCTTCATATGCATTAAGTAGAGGAAATTGAGAAAGGCCATTCGATAGAAATTGTGGAGTGAAAAACAAACGGTCAAAATACAGTCTGAAGTATTAATTTAGGAGGAACTGATTGTTCAAAGAGCTGAGCATTCCTGTTTCCCATTGGCATCACTGACGCATGCGTACCACGAAGGCCCATTTGCTCAGTATCCACGACTCTCACGAAAGTTCGCTTTCTGCTGTAGTTTAGGACATAGGCTCTTTAACTTATACATCATTCTGCTCTTTTATAAGTGCTTTAAAAGGTGGCCTTATATTGATAGAAGTAATGGGTAATGAGAATGAGACATAGTACTTGCTGTTAAACGTATAATTTCCATCTACTCCATCTGCACCTCACCTCCCTCCTCGTCACTGGCCTAACTAGTTATCGTACTGCTGGCCAGCATAGCCAAGGGAGGAATGACACTTGGCTCCTTCCCTTCCTGCGTAAACACGCACCAACAGCCAAGTGCTCACCTGTAATCTGTTCTTTTTTATGGAGTGTTATTGTTATTTTTATTATTATTCTACCTAATGAAGTTGGTATTTGTATATTAAGCGCTAATGAGCTTGCTTGCTGGAGATACAAATGTTGCTTTTTTGTGTTATTACCCTATATTTGCAGTTTTTTCTCAGGAGTGGAAATTCTGAAACTGTAATTCTCTTAAGAACAAATAAGTGCATTGGCCACAGACAGCGAAGCGTTTTGTCCTGCCGGTGCAGTTTATGGTTTTGGTCAGTGTCTCTTGCCTTTCCCAAAAGAATGATTACCTTGCACCATCGCCATCTTTGCACAGGTTGACTTCTGTGTAAGGTTTCTGAAGCTGATGTAGAGCCTGTGGTACTTCTGTGACTGCGATAATAAAAGTGGTGGGGTTTGCACAACAGCTATATCTATTTCCATCATTTACATCGAATCCAGAGATACAGGAGAAGACACACTGGATGGTTAGGAAAGAAGCTTTCCCTGAGTTTATTCTTTTTACTATGTTCCTACTGTCTGCCTGCCAGAATCCTAAACCCTGCCACCTAGTGAAAATCTCTGCCTAACAGCTGGATTTACTGGGAAATAATCCTACGTAACATTCCAGACACTCTTTTAATGAGCTTCTATGTCATAGGTTAGCAAATTGTCCTGTGTAGGTTCTTAGTCCAGATTCACCATGAGTGCATTCAGGCACAGTAAGTGGTACTGACTATCAACTGCCATACTTCCAACTGATCTTCAGAAGGACAATTCAATGAAACAGGGGAAAAAAAAATGTTTTAAAATGTTTCTTAGTAGTATTCATAAGTATATTTGTTTATGTCAGAACAACTACATCAGTGGAGATAAACTCACATTTGACTAAAGAAGGAGAAATCTGTTGTGGTTCTTTTTTTGTGTGGATGCTGTTTTATGATTCTGGAACTGCCTGAAGACTTCTGAAAAGTGAAGTTTTACTTATGTTGAAGGAAGTTTGATTGTGCCAAAGAGGAAAACTGTTTTCATTCTTTTGCTTTATATGATGTTCTAGTATGCCCAAGTCTGAACAACTAAAGTAGGGAGCAGCAGAAACGTATCTGCAGTGATCAGTGTAATGTAAGTAACGTGTATTATGTGTTGTTACATATCTTTTGGGGTTGGGTGCTGAAGTCTTTATGCCCGAGTATCACATTGCTGTAGTGTAAGCAAAATGTGACAAATATGAGTAATTGAGGCCAGCCACAATCTGCTAGGACGAAATGGAGTCACTGAGCCAGCTGGAGAGGGAAGAAAGCATTTTTCATGAGCTTTGCCAGATAGGCTCTAAGGAAGATTCCCTGAAGCTGCACCAGGAGTCATAAATGTTTTTGCTGGAAGATAAGATTTTGAGTATCTTACACCAACCCTTTTCAATCATCATCCACACTGCCAACCATCTGCATTAAAAAAATCATGAATCAGACCCCAAAACAACTTGAAACTTGCCTAAAATAATTTGGTTTTATACATCTTACTGAACCTCTAGGTTGTATCATGATTCCACTTCCTTTAGCTTTCTTTAAAGGCCTTGGATTTCATTAAAAGAGTAATAAGAATAAGATTATTTTATAATACTCTGGGTTCATGAGAAAACCCCAGAGTTCTGGAGGCTGGAGTGAAAAATGTGGGGCTCACCAGCACCACAAAGAGGCCCTCACAGGTCTGACTCCTCTGCGATCTAATTATCTAGTCCTTGAGTGGACAGGCCAGGGAAAGAGACGGAAGAAAGTTGTGAAAATAACAGGTAGGGAATGTCTGCTCATTTGGGGGGCATAAAAATTTCTATCGCTTTCCTTTCGCAAATTTTATCACTAGGTGAACAGGGGTTGAAGAGCTGGATGATCGCGCTACAGCATCTCTAACGCATTCAGACTTGTGCTGCATAGTTTGAAGCAATCTAGCAGACGCTGAATTATGTGAAAACTTATTGTCATGACAAAGACCATAAAAAATGGAAAATGAGACAATTAAAGACCCCGTGACAAATTTTATAACGAGTATAGAAAATCACACAAAGGTAATCCATAGTATTATCTTTTCAAGGTTCTTCTTGGATGTTGTAAATAGGGTTTATAGTACTAGCTATTTTTTTGCTACTTTGCCATCAATCACCCTGAGGCATTACTAAACTGTTACTTATCTGCTGACAGGTAAAACGAAACTTTAGTGCTGATATTACTGAAGTTTTATTAGTGAGCATCAAGAGCTCAATAGTAACCAAGAGAGAAAAAAAGTGAACTTTGTTAAAATATTATGCTGAGATTTTTAGATTGCTCACTTTTGTTCTCATGGCATTTTTTTTTTTTTTTTTGCTTGAATCATTTGAACTGACTGGAAAGAGAAGATAATTGACCTTTCAGTTACCAGTCATGGCTGACAATTTTTGTTGTTGTGGGTTGGTTACATTTGAGTAAGCATTTTGTTGTACTTTTACCTGATACCTAGAGAAAATTCAGGTTTTGGACTACTTTATTTTATAATGAGTACATCCTTTTTGTGTTTTTCTTTTAGGTTTCCAGTGTGTCCAAATTCTGGGTGCAGGAAAATGTTATAGTACTTGACAATTAATAATTTGAAATTAAGGTATCTTTACGTCACTAATTCGTATTACTAAATCAACAGATTTCTGCAAGAATCCTAAGTTTCTCCTTTCACGCTAACAATTAGAAAGAAATTATTCATATCTCAGAGGTAGGTAGTGCAGAGAACAACAAAGGTTTAAATAGTGCCACCAAGCCAGGAAGAACCCTGAGACTGTGAATTGTACTAAACACAGTTGAAATGAAGGCAAATTGCTAATTATAACCATCTAGGTTATCTGTTGGTGAAGGTCCCCTCAAAATATATCTTGCCCAGTCTTCTGGTCTAGTTCAGCACAAAATGAAGCTGGCTGAATTTCACCAGAGTCTGTCTCTGCAAGCATAAATTTTAAATATATTGAAGCTTTATTTTTGCTTCATATTTTTCTTTGAATAAAGAAGACCAAAAATCAATCATATATCTGGGATTTAGCTGCTTCAAATAGAGGTCAACTGAGTAAGAGCTTGCTTTGTATTAAAGATAATCTACAATGTCAAGGTAAATGTTTAAAGCAAGCAGTTTTTAAAATACTGATTTTAATAAGATGCGTGACCCTGATGCCTGTTATTTAGTCTTGCACATCTTGCTAACATTAGCTTTTCTAGACTTGGCCTGCAGAGAAACTACTGTCGTTTGCTTCAGCAGCAGATGTACGTATTAAGTCTCTTCATATAGCGATTTCTCAGCATACCAAAATTCTGTTTTCCTGCTTGATCCAGTGACAGGCTCAGCCTGCTATTGTTTCTAACTGAAAATTAAAATTATTTTACTACTTCATTCTACAAGTCCAGCTCTTAACCAGTATAGTCCTTCCTTTGTAATTTACTGGTGGTATGCACATATGATACGTTGTAGCCCTTAAAATAACGTCTTTTGCCTTTGACTTCTGGTGCATCTGAAGGTATGAAAATACATAGATTTCACAGACAATACTAAATTGAGATGGCATATGAAAATCAGTACGTACAGAAGACAAAGCCAAAGAACCTTAAAGTAGTTCAAGTATCAGCAGGAACTAAAATTAAATTAATCTTGTAAAAATTAGTTTGAAAGACAAAATGAAAAAGTCTAAAATGCATTGATAAGAAGACAAGTTGGATAAAAACCTGAGAATGCTGAATTCTGTGGGAGCTTTGCCATTTAATCAACTCAGCCAATACTTAGCCCCTGGCAAGTAATGCTCAAGGAGACCAAGGGATGGTAGATGGCAATAAACTAAGTACAAAGTTGTTGTTTGAAAAAGTTTGCTTAAGTAGGCACATCAATATGTTGGAGGCATAAATGTCTCTGTTAAAGAATCCAATCCAAAATATTCTGTAATTGGTACCTCACTGAACTTTAGCTCCTATTTCAGCCATGTCATTCATTTTGAACAATGCACTTACCTGTGTGCTGCTTTTTGTGATTCATACACTCGAGGGTGACGCTGCAGTTGGTTTGGATACGCTGAGCACAGCAGCATGAAGAGGACTGCACAGACCTTTATGTGACCAGTCCTTCCTGTTCCAACTTCTGCAGTCCCTTTTGAAGTGGACACCAGCCTGCTGTGTAGTTCATCTTGTGTGCTTTACCTGATGGAGGACTTGTGGTTTCTATTCATAGAAGCCTGTGGTTTCCCTCATGTGCTCTTCTGCTGCTGGCTGCTTGTGCCTGAAAGCTCCAAATGTGGTAAGTCATGCTCAGTGCGCCATGCCTTCAAGTTGACCTTGAAACCCTTTCCTTGAAGCCCATCCCTTCACAGCTGTGCCTTGTTTCCCAGATAGACTCACAGAGTGCTGCAGGACTGCTCGTCATACCGCTTTGGTTTTTAGCAAATATATATAAACATATTGGTGATGGCATTACTCTGCATGATCAGTGTACCTTCTGTACAACACCCAGCTCTCCCATGGATAGTGCCATGAAAGAAGCACAACATCAAAGGGGCACTTGTAGGGTTCTCAAAGCAGAAATTGCATCCATGAATACAGAGGCCTGGAAATTTTCCAGGTGTGTTGGGTTTGTTTTGGGGTTTTTTTTTGTTTATTTGTTTGGTTTGGTTATTTTTGTTGGTGTGTTGTTTTTTTTTTTTGTGAAAAGGCTTTAGTCTCTCATGGTCAGAAATTCTTACAGTGATTAAATATTTTTTATTGGAAAAAAGATTCCTAGGAATAAAACTAGGAGGTGAAAAACAAGAGAATGAAAAGATGCCTTTTCTGAGATCTAGTGGACAAATGTCTCCTCCTTAACTAGGCAGGGCCTTTTAAAATGCAATCTAAATTGCTTCAAGTCTGAGGGTGAAAAAGTCTGAGGATGACTTTCCTTGAAGACTTAACAGGGATGTAGGTCTGGTAGGATGGTAGGAAGAGGAATGTGGAGGAATGTGCTGTCATATTTTTTTTCCCAGGTAGATAAAACTAGGAGGGTGAAATGGGGAGACTTAAATAAGCTTTATTTCCACATATTTCTTAATGTAATTGGGAATGTATTCTATTAAAAACAACCAGGCTGCAAACATAGAAACGCAGTGAATTTTATACTCTCATTGGAGAAAAAATGGGCAAACCAGGTTTCCCTGTCATGAACAGAACTTTTATTAACTGATATTGCTTACGCTCTTGGGCCGAGGCAGAACTGAGTAAACATTTATTTTTGCATTTTCCTTCTCTAAAAGAAAAGAGGAAAGAGACCATTAGTACTTGTTTGTGGCATAGGTATTTAACAAGGTTGTAGAACACTGAAGCATATTTTCTGACTGCTTATTTTTCTAAAAGGGCTCAAGCTGGTGCTGGGTTTTTAAAGTGTTTTACTTTGCCCCCTAGTCCCTGGATCAAGGTGTAGGTTTGAATTTCAGAAACAGCTACAATTCCTAGGAAATTTCCTTAACAACCAGGCTGTTGTGTTATTTTCTGTGGTTAGTCTTTTTCTTTGAGAAAAAAGAGAGATCCTACAAAGGAATGGGATATGTTGAATTTTTAGGAGCTAAAAAACCCCATTTTATTTCTTTTTTACCTGGGAAGAGGCAGGATTTAATCCCTTAGATCTAGAAAAATGAATGTTTGGGCAATTTGTATCGTGCATCACCTGATTCATCAGAGTAATCTGTAAGAAATGCCCTTGCATGGTAATTCAAATAATCTATTTCATATTGGAGGTCTACATAAGAAATATACAAAAGAATTAAAGATCATAGTTTACAAAGAGAAATTAATTTTGGAAACTGAAAATGCAGTGTGTTGCTTGGGACATAACACTCTGAAATAACTGTTGGATTCACAAGTAGCTCAAACTTAGCGTCTCATGCTAGAGCCATGAAGAGATTTAAGTGTGCCTTGTGCCTTCTTTTGACAAGCCAGAAGTATATCAACTGTGTGCCTCAGCGGGACCAGATTAGAGATACTAAGAGCCTAACCCACGGAATGATTTGAGGTCCCCACCTGTAGAAATGAAAATGCATAAATGTCATAACTCTTCCTGCGCTCTGCAGCGGAGGCAGCTCCACTGCAGTACCTCACCCTGCCATTTGCTCTCTGATACGTCTAATCTGCCTCAACTGTCCAGTCTCTTGCTATGATTCATTTCCTAAGTATGTGTTTGTCCTCACACACAATTCTGCTACTTTACATAGTGAAGCAGCTCTTTCCCCTGCTGAGATACAAATACTGGAAAATCTGAAGTGTAAAAATTATGTTCTGAAGTAGTGAAATTAACGGACATATTCTGTACTTTGCTTGGGAGAACTGTTAGGGTTTTACACATCGTAAGTGCATGGAGGAGTTCCGTTTCTTGCGCCCTGTTTGGATAGCTCTGTGATTCTCGTTTGCCCGTTCACCTTTACATCATGGCTCAACACTGGCAATTGACTTTGCCTTGTCTTCAGATTTAACTTGGATCTACTTGTTTTCCTTCTGTTTCCCTCATAACCCACCTTAGCTGTTCCAAATATTACTTCCTTTACGGGTCTGACAAATGTTAATTTTGTTTTTAGCACAACATTTGTGGTAATCAGGGCTTTTCTTAAGTGCCAGGTTCTTATATTCAAGCTCTTATGAGCAGATCTTAATTTTCTTTCCTGTTACTTAACAAGAAAAATGAAGGAAATAATAGAGTGAGTTTTCAGCACTTATGAATGCAGAGTAAAACTGAAAATTGCAGCTTAAAGAAAGTATAAACATGAAGTCTATAAAGAAAGTCGAGAGGTATATTTAGACAAAGGTGTCCTTGTTCCTGATCATCTAGAATGGGGACCTACTCGATTCCTTCCAACAAAGGTTGACTGGGAAAGAAAGAAAGAAAGCATATGCACTCATGTCTTGCCTTCATAAAGGTTTGGAACATGGCTAGGACATGAAGTTGCTCGCGGAACCCACTTTATACTTAGCCAAAAATTACCACCTGTACCCCTACATAGATTTCTTCTCACCACTACCAGTCCACCAGTCCCTGTCACCCACACCTTTCAGCCTCCCAATTACCCCCACGCCTAACACTTGTCCTAAACATCTTTACCCACATCTCCTGACATTGAAATCTCCTTTACTTTAAATGAGTTTAAAATTCAAATGGCTTCTTAATAGATGCTAGTGAAACGCAATATTGCCACCATTTGTCTTTGATAAAACACCATTCGTCATTGTTGCTAAGGCCTCTGTTCCTCCTCCCCAAAGTCTGCTGACAGGAAGGAGGTGTTACTGCTGCCTTTGCTTCTGTCACATGTGTTTTGTTGTTGTGGTTTGTTTTGTTGTTGTGGGGTTTTTTTGTTTGTTTTTTGTTTTTACTTTTCTCACCTTTAGGGCTTGCTCAGATGATGTCCAAGGGTGGTGCTTCTTCAGGGGCCGAAGTTCTGCTTCTCTACTTCATCCACCCCCCAAAGGCATTGAGAAACTGAGAGAACCAGAACCCATTCCTGCCTTGCTAACGATTTGCCTGCCACAAAATACAGAGCAGAAGCAGCACAATGCTTGTAATACTCTTGAGCATTTTAATGCTGCCCTCAGGTGTGAGAATCTCAGCTCCTCCACTACCTTTTCTCCCGGGGCCTGATCTCTTCAGAGCCAGCACACTGCAAGAAGGACAGGGGAGGTCTCTGACTTGCTTTGTCTGCCCAGCCACCAGGGCTGTTTGTGCTTTCTGTTAGTGTATTTTTACACAGCGAAGTATATGATCACCAGCAAATGGTAACTTAGGCTAAGCACCTTAGGCCCCCGTTTACTTTAGGAAAGTCTTCACAATTCAGCATTAGCAAATGGGTTTTCCAAGGCAGTTGCTGCAGCAGTGTCTTTTCTTCTCCCTGAGGGAAACAGCCCATAGAACCATTTCGTGAATTTATCTTGAGATTCCTGGCTGAGGGAACTTCAGTGAAGATTTAGTGTTTTATGGACACAAAGGTTGCAGGCTGAAGTACTTTTGAGTAGAAAAATGAAGCATTTGTGAGCTTGTATACGGAAAACACAAGAGACTGGGGTTTTAAAAGAATAATTTTTCAGTTTTCCCGGTGACTCTTTTCAGTATAAAACCATTTTTGAAAGTAAAAAATTGCAGGAAATCTTTGGGAGAGCTCAGAAAAGCCAGACCAGGAACTATATAGGTATATCTCTACCTAAGTACATCCGTATCTGCAACCAGGACATGTCTGGAGAGCTTGGAATTTCTTCTTTTATTCAAGTATGTCTGTTGCAGTGATCTGCCAACTGAAGTTAACAAAATACTCCCGCTGGTTTCACTGTGTGATGGATTGAGCCCCGAGGGCTCTGCGTGGTTGCGCAGTCAGGTACTGACTAGTTCTATGTGTCTGCTAGTTTATATTTTTTTTTACCCATCTAACCTTGCCACACAGAGAGTGTTGGTAAGCCACATAATGGAAAGCGTGTAAAACTAGTTTGCAGCTGAATATAGCCCTTGTGGGTAAATAATTTAACCCTCCTCCCCCAAGTACTGTGTTAGAAACAATATTCAGCATAAACTGATTGTATAGATAGCCTGATTGTAAAGCAAGATTAATATGAAAAGGCAAGAAGTCTGCAATAAAACCTACTAACTTAAATCATCCGCATTTGTGTACAAGCATTCATATTTAGCAACAGTCCCAAGGCTGAGATTAAAGCTGTTTGGTAGGTTACTTCAAGGCCTTTTTATTGCTAAATCTTATTATGTCTCTAAAATGTAGAAATTAATCACCTGTCATCAAAGCTACAGTGGATTATTGACTTCTAAATGTCTCTACAAAGTGATTCATGACAGAACGAAACAGGAGACTGAACTAGCACTGAAATTCTTTTTGCATGTGATAAAAAGGGTCTATTAAAAGTGTTTGAACAAATGCTGGCTATTAGGTAATCATCACAAAGGATTTCGTTATCAAAACGTGGCGCTTCTTGAATAACCTTATTCAGTTATGTAGATTTGCAACGCCAATCCTCTAACGGGGAAGTTGTCTGGAGAATTTAGATTGTTCATCTGAAAAGCCTGACATTAGGTAAATTGCAGCAGGATTTTCTGAACTACCTGCAAGCCAGGCATGGTGAAGTGTTGTTTGCACTTGCTCCCAGGTATTTTAACCCAAAATCATGTGGATATTCCAATTCAGAATCATTGGGTTGCGACAGGAAAATTTCTTATGATTTGGATATTTTGCTGTACATTCAATGCCATTTTTTCTTTGAAATGTGTCAAAAAATGCCACGAGGATATACTGCTGAGGGGAAGAACAATCTGGCTTTCGATTATGTCAAAGTGTGTTTCTTAAAGGATTGATAACGGCCCCCATTCACTTATATCTATCATGCAGCTGGACGGCTGTGACTGTGTGGTGTGATCTGGGGGTGCAAGCTGCATTGGCTGGTGTTTCTGGGAGAAGTCTGTAGGTCCCAGACTGCCCCGATAATCCTGTGTTTGTCCTATTCAGAGCTCCTTCTGGAAATCAGAAAGGAAGTCCTCTGTAAAGGTGTGCTGATACACATTTCTTCTCCAAAAAAGGGACCAGTAAAATTATTTTCTAAGAAAATCAATGTGGAGAACATGGAGGTTCTGGACAAATACCCTAGGTGTTTTGCTATAAATATTAGAAGGCCAGGTTTATAACAAATGCCTCTGGAAAGGTAATTTTTTAATGGATTTTCAGCATTTCCATCAGTCACATTATGAGTCTGCAGATTGTGCCTCCGTTTTCTGCTTTCAGTAGGCAGGGTGCTAGGCTCAAGGGTACTTCTTCCCCAAAATTTCACACCCTGTGCTCTCACATTAACTCCTTGCAGGCTGGCAACAAGCATA
Organism: Larus michahellis; assembly: GCF_964199755.1. Classification (NCBI taxonomy): domain Eukaryota; kingdom Metazoa; phylum Chordata; class Aves; order Charadriiformes; family Laridae; genus Larus; species Larus michahellis. The sequence continues at coordinate 178,000,709 of NC_133896.1, forward strand.
CTCTAATTCGTCTGTTCCTTACACTCACTGAATTTTCACTTAGAGTCACTTTGCTGTTCAGTTAGGGGAAAATGAAGGACAGATGTATTCAGCAACACTGACCATTATGCTTTTAGGTATGAGATTGGGGAAAAGAGAGATTATAATTGCAAAAAATAATGAAACAGCAGTTGCTTTAATCTATGTGGAAAACTGGAATTTCCCTCTAGCTGTTTTTAGTACCCCTCACCTGCAAGTTGTTGGGCATGTCTTGGCTGCTAAAGCCAACAGTCTTGCGTTCCTCCAGTCATCCTGCCTCGTGATGGCCTCCATGGGGCTCAGTAACTGCGTCTTCCTCTACACTTGCTTCTATTTTCCACATTGATTTTTACAGAAAAATGGTGACATTGATTTGGATAAAAATGAAAATGCTTTTGATGGCACCATGTGGAGTCAGGCAATTTGGGCACTTAAAATGATTACCCTTGTTCAATCTGACCTGCTCAGACGGGGATTCGCGTGTGCGTGTGTCTGTGTTTGTCTGCTTCCTATGTGCTATGAATGGCTCTTTTTGTAAGCCCTGAGGGTGTGTGAAGAGTTTTCCTCCTTTGCTCCTTGTCAACTTGCTGCCTCTGTCCTTACTGTCCTAGCTGGGTTGTTCGTTTTGAACACCTACGGCTTCATTGTGACTAAGAATATTACGTGAGCCCTCCTTAGATGTGCATACATGCATACTATGCAGAGATGCTCCAGACTATTGATACAGAGAATATAAACAAGTTGCTCCACCCGGACATGTCAGCGCGAGCAAATGCTTTCTGTTCTTATTCCTGTCCCCCTCCATTTTAACTGACATTCCGAAGTTTAACAGTTAAACACAGATTAAAACATCGCTGTCACTGAGTTCTTACAAAGGTATTTGGAATCTTCCCAGCTGATGCACGCTTTCAGTAGTCACAGAAACAACTGTGAGAGTTGCAGACATGTTGCCTGGAAGGTAGATCTAGTGGTCATCTAACACAAACTCCTGCTCCAAGTGTGGCTATCACCAATGCTGGAGCACATCAGCCAGGGCCGTGTCCCATTGAGTGCTGAAGACCTCCGTGGATGGAGATGCCACAGCCACTCTGGGCAACTTGTTCCCTCTAAACAACATCTTTTTCCTTAATGTGCATTTGGAAATTCTCAAGCCACAGCCTGTGGCCCTTGGCCTTTGTTATTGTCTGCCACTGACAGAAGAGTTTGGTTTCCTCATCTTCGTAACTACTCTTCAGGTAATTGTGGGTTGCTGTTTGATCACCCCTTAGTCTCCTCTTCACCAGACTAAACAAGCCCACCCCCTCAGATTCTCTTCATAAACTGTGAGCTGTAGGTCCCTGACCATCTTCATAGCCCACTGCTACCACCTTGGGATCCTTCTTCACCTTCTGCATGTGCCTCCTGAGCTGGGGGACACACACCTGCACTGCGCAGAGGAGCACCCTGCAGGGCATGATCCTCCTCATGCACCTCACTTCTGCTGAACCTCACTTTTGCCTTGTATTAGTGGTGTTTACTGTGAACTAACTCATCACTAGATATTGTCAGGGCTGTTGGGCAGTCACATCCTGGCTTGCACCACTCACCTGGGCGCAGAACCTTGCAGTTTTCCTTGTTGAGCTTCATGAGCTTTTTTGTTGGCCCAGTCCTCAAGTTTCTCAACCTACTGCCGGACCAAAGCTCAGCCATTCATCCTGTCAGCCACCCTCTCTAAATTCAGTGCTGTCTGCAGATTTGCTGAGGGTGCAATCTGCGTCATCATCCACGTTGTTAATGAAGATGTTGAAAAATACAGGCCCCAGTATTGATCCCTGGGGTACTTTGCTTGTTACCGGATACCAGCCATATGTTGAACCATTGATCGCTGCCCTTTGGGCATGGCAGCACAGACAATTCTCAACCCACCTGACAGTCCAGCCCACACAGTAATGCAATTAATATAGAGTAATGTATCCTTTGTGGATTTTTTTTCATTTTAGAATAAACAGTAATGCAGAAATATCAACCACCTAAATCATGACTGGTGTGTCCAGTAATGAAATCAGAGTCTACATGGGCCTCGTACTATATTCAAGGCAGTTTTGGTTAATTATTAAGCCAAGTAACAATGACTCCTTAAAGTGACTATGAATAACCTTTTTTTAGTGTTCAGTTTTAAAAAAATAAGTATGAGCTGTCAAAATGGTACCCTAGTTTGTTTATTTTTTCCTAGAACTTGGAGTCCAGTTAAGGGGAATAGAAGCTTGCCTGAACTCCTAGGGATATAGCTAGGTCATCCTAAAATCTTTATCATTAGTATTTTCAAGTGCCTGGTTGCAATGCTGTAGAAATGTAGGTGAAATTAAAAGTTATTAAGATTCAGAGATGACTGACACAGACATCATAGCTATCAGCTTACTAATATCTGTGGCAAAACTGAGAAATTAATCTTCTAGAAATACAGCCCTCTGCCATTTGAAAAGAAACACTGTAATGTGCTGTCTGAAAAGCCTCATACTGATGATTCCAACTTGTTCACTTTTAGACAGGAAAATGGAAGGATTCTGTGTTTTTTTTGAATCATCTTCTATTCATTCTCTTAGAAATGTATTAGAAATATGCCACTGCTTATCTTATGAAGCTATGATTTTTGTTTTAACTTGAGCTTACCTTTTATTCAAAGCATTGTTGAAGAAATTTTTCAGCATAAAAGCTGAGGTGGGAATTTAGTGCTGGCCTACAAATATACAGATGCAATAACATGATGTGCCGGTTGAAGAACATCATGGCTTTGCCTCTTTGCCACAGGCTGGCTAGAGAGCTTGGCCTAAGATGAACATGCAGCTTAAGAAATTCAGAGACGCAAGTAACTGCAGGCAGAGATGCTGTCATCATCTCCAGGCCTCTCGGGGTTTTTGAGGGTCTTCAGTAGGTTTTCCTTTTTGGTAAGCACCCTTTTCCTGGCTTTTGATTCCCCGTTCCTGTAGATGTCAAGAAAATTGAGGGAATAAGTAGGAAAAAAGAAGACACAAACTCCTCGTAAGTGTCCTCTCGGGTCATCTGCAATAGCATACCTATGAGGCAGGGAAAAAAAACAGTTATTGGAGGAAGGACTTACAAAGAGAGAAAGAGGATGATAACAATAGTGTGGATGACACCCAGCTGATGTTTTCATCATTGGATGGATGTATGCGTGTATGTTTACCTGTCAGGGGAACGGGATATGCTTGTTCCCCTAAAACACTTGTATACCAGGCATCTGATTGTACTTAAAATTGCCTGTGCTGAGAATGACAGGAAATCTCTTTTCAGTGTTACATGTGAAAATGAGGACAGTGGAAGCTCTTTGTGCTGTATTCTCTAACGCAAACATTATTGTTAATATATGTATGAAAAAATGAGGCAGGTTGTTGACAATTTGTTGGACATTTGTGGAAATTACGTGTTTTGAACTAATTGGTTTTAACGAAATTCTTGTAAAATACTTTGTATGTGGAATATAGTTGCTGTACAGTGTAAGAATTTCTTGGGAAGAGAATTATAAGTGCAGATTAACAGCAACGCTGTGCGAATAGGGGTTGCTCTTTCAAAAGTCATTTGCAAAGTTGCACTAAATTACAAACCTACTAATTTATGAAGGAAGGTAAGCACTCCAGAGAGCCTTTCAAGCCCTTCTCTCTGCAACACTACCTTCTTTGGCTAAAGAAACAGCGAAGCTCCTATATAACACGCGAAACCCTCTCAGACCCTGTCTATCTGAAAGAAGATGCACGCATCTTTGTGGCGTGGGGGACATCCAAGGCACACCATTTTCCTCTAATCCTAAAATGGCAGCTAGGAAAAGGGCTTACATGGGAGGCTCTAAATCACAGTGACCCCTCTCTAATTACAGTATATCTACCTCGGTCTGGATACAGCACCTTCACAAAGAGAATCTGCGGGCAGCGCAGCACAAAGGTGCAGTTCATGAATGGCTTTACTGAATGCAATGGTATTAGGCTGGTGTAAAATATGTATAAGTGAGATCACAATTAGGTTCATTAAATTAACTAATAGCTACCCTAACATCTCATAGTCCCATGGCATCTGGCACTTCGATACATGTTTTATTAGATAAGTCAAGGGTGGGGATGTGTTTGTCTGTTTACTCATAGTTCAGGAGTTCAAAGGAGAATTTCTGTGGATATGTTGTACACAGTTGTGCCCCCTGAGGCACATTCTCCTTTGTTTCCCCTACACTAATCCACTGTAACATCTCTGATGTCAGATGAGTTTCTTGTGCAGAAAGTGGTGCGCTCTCTCTGCTGAATGCTGGATTTATGGACAGCAAAATTCGGGCTCTCATCCTTACATTCTTTTCTTTACTTCTTTTCAAGTGAACTTCTTGCTTCACTTTTGGTGGCACAGTTGGCGATTCCTGAATCCTTTTGCAGAGCTCCATTTTCACTAGTAGCATATGGCTATCTAACAGGTGGAGCAGACACTGTACAAATGAGAATTTGCCTTTGGGTCTTTTCATACTTTATCTTCTGTGAATTTGGCTGTTGCATTTACTATTCCAGACTCAGTTAGTTTTTTATTCATCCTCATCCAGCACACTTCTGATGCGTCCGAACAAGTTTAAAAGACGGTAACAAAGTGAAAAGCCCCCATGCACAACTTTATGTTTCTCACTCTTACTCCTCTTCCTCCTCTCTTATCATGTTGTTTTGGCTCTTGATACCCTTTTAGGTCTGGCAGTACCTTTGTCTTATCTCCTGCCAAGCTATCTAGGCTTATTCCTCAATACCTTTCATCATTGATCTGTGTAAGCTACCTGCCTTGCCTCAAGGGTGGATCACCATTTGGATGCGGTATTCTTGCCTTGTCTCCTGCGTTTTTAGAGCAGGAAAGGTGGGCAAGACTCTGAGTGTCTCACCAATAGCTCAGAGAAGCCGTTGACCTCACCAGACAGGCTAAATAGGGTGGGTTAAGGACTACTTTGCATTGCTAGACTCATGCCAAATAACCAGTGAATCCGGCCCTCTATTTCTATACATGTGTACAGCGTCAAGCACACTATTGGGACTTAACAGACAATAAGATAATGGATGTGTTAAAAATACCTATGACAAATTCAATACAAGAATTGAAATACAGGCTAAGTGGAAAGGTGAAGTGTTGGTGAAAGTCTTAAATCTCAAGCTGACCTTTTTTTTTTACCCATAGGACTTGCCGTTGCAACTTCTGTGCTGCTCCGTGGTTGCTCTAATTTATATGACTAATGACATGAAAGATGTAAAATCTGTAAAAATACTGTGTTTGGCTGCTTAAATTAAGTTTATGAGTTTTTCTTAAGCCTGCCAAACAACTTAAATATTTCATGGCTTTCACAGGCTACAGTTCTAATATTTATAACTCTTGTGTGCAGATTTCAAAAATTATAATTACAACTCCCAGGATCCCAGATATAGCAGATGTTCAATATTTTGTACGATGTTGGCAGAAATGCTTTTCATGCTTTTTTTGATCTCAGTACCCCATGTATTGTATCTGCTACAACAAGCTGTTGATAAGAGAGTTTATTGTTATTTCCCTGTAAAAGACTCTGTAGGGCAGATTCAGGATGGCATATAAAGGAGAATGAATGGGGATTCAGCCCTGATGAATAATGAGGAACCCTGTGCAGTGTATTCTTTCAAATGTCGCCCTAGTAAATGACATATAAATGTCTCTCATCACACAGATCCACACAGGACTTTTGGAGTTACTGTGACCCTTTCATTTTAGGCTATACATCCTTGCCCCATTCCCCTGTATTGATGGGTCATGTCATTTCCCATTCTCTCTTGTATACTCACCCCCATGGTGCCTCTGTTTCCTCTATGAGAGTGCAAGAATAGCCTTATTTGAGTCAGATGCCAAAGCCCATATATATGTTTTAATCAGAGAGTTGATGTGTGAGATAAAATTATGGCACTGACTCCGGTTTTTCTAATGATCCTCTTGCATGAGAAGAAGAGAAATGAGCTTGAAGCAGCTGGGCTTGTCTCTACTCTTGCCATGTTTTACTTATATTATATTCTGTATTATTGTAATTGGCCTTTTTTTCTTACAACCATATTGGGCACTCAGTTAAACAGTTAGACTTCACTGTCGCTCAAATGATTGCACCAAATTTACTACACTGTAACTATAATCACAGTCTACTCTTCACAGGCAGATTTTAATGCAGTCCACAAAGGTCAAAAAAACCGAATATCATGTTAGTAGTTTGATACAATATCCTAAAGCATTACTGTAAATGCATAAGATTAGCAAACAGTAGAGGTCATGATATAAATGAAATTAAGCAATTTTAATTATACAATCCTTCACTTAGGCCACAACTAGAAATGTATGGAAGAATAGCTTATAAAAAATTCAAATTAGGTACCTGGCATTTGATTTTCAGTATTGCCTTAAAAATCTCTAGGCGAATATAAAAATCACATTGAAAACTTAATGAAACTTTAAAAAAAGCATCATTTCATGATATATAGACTTCTTCTATTATTCACGTCTACAGGACAACTGTAAGAAAATTAATATACCATGTTTTCAGGAAGTTATTTAGTTATTTGGTTTGAAAGGTTTGGGGTTTTTTTTTGGTTTAGAGTCTTTTTTATTGAGTTGTTCAAACATTGAACATCTCAAACAATGAGAAATGTTGCCATTTTCTGTTTGCAAATAAGGCATCTACCAAAATGGCATTTGTACTATAGATAAAATCCAAATATAAGATGGATCCAGTATGTCAAACTCTTGAATCTTAACAAGATTTTCTGGAGCAGAAGATGATGACTATGTAAAAGGACATTTCCAAAACAGTGACTTCAGATCTACTAAAACTACTCTGGTCGACAACTGGCTATAGGTGATTTTATGATAGTTAATGCACAGATCATTTTGTGAATTGAACGCTACTACTCAGATAGTATTAATAGCTTTAAAGTTGTATTACTTAGGGAGTGTCTAAGGGCAAAGTTTTATATACTAAATGTAAGCTGAATTTAAAAGAGTGATTTCAGTGACTGTGCAGATAACCGAGGAAGTGAATTCAGCTGCGTATTTTGTACTTGTCTGTTAATGGGGCAATATAGAAATCAACACTGCGTTAAGGAATTGGATATCTGTAACCATAGCACAGCTTTTTATCATGCTGGTGATAAAACACCCTTTCACCATTTCAGTGTAGGGAATAGGGGCTCCTGTTGCTTCTCCGAGCTAAAAAAAGTGTTTCCAACACAGATCAAAATGCCACTGTTTGCTTTAGCACAGTGGCAGTACTTTTAGTTCTGTGATTTTTGTATCCGCTATTTGTAAAAGAAAAAGGTAACTGGCCTTCTGAGCTGGGACCACTGGGTTCTCCTGCAAACTCTGAGTTACAAAAGTGTTTTTAACTCCGTGTCTCTCCAGAAGATACATTGCCATCCACAACTGATGCAGAGGAGTTACTCAAAAGCCTGTAAAATTAACAGCATAGCCATGGGCAGTGGACTGAAAATGCTAATTAATGTAGCATCGTGGACTGTGGGATGAGGCAAGATTCATTATGTCCTGGCTCTGCCACTTAGTTCAGTTCTGGAGATTTTGTATTTTAATGTAACTGGACCTATGTGCCTGGGTGAACTTTGTTAAATAGTCTGTTCAGAGAACATTTTCACATACTTCTGTGCAGATTAAATGCCTTACAGAAGCCTCTAATTTTCCCTGGACAAAGTTGTTATTTATGGGCATCATTAAACCCATGCTTCACTCTAGCAAATCCTATTGTTTCCACATTTCATCTTTGTCCAATTCTAAGTTACAGTTTTCAGCTGATTATTATACCAGACTTGAATTTGCTGGGCTGTTCTTTGCACAGAAGACAGTTTGTCTGGGAAGTCAGAGCCAAAAAAATTCAGATGTCTTTAAAAACCCGGACAGTAATTTTTTGTTTATACTTCAGTATAATAATTTAATACTTTACCTAATATACAGTCTTACACTTTCTGTGGGCTGATATCTTGTGTCAGTGAGTGTTTAATAGGAGATGACATTTGGAAAGGAATAAGTCACGTTTTGTGGCTTTTTAGGTTCTTCAAAACGTATTTCTTGTTCATGCACTGAATTTTTAACAGCAAATCTCTCATTTACTACAAATGTTATGTTAGTAATAGTAAACACGTGTGGTATCTGGTGAAGTCCGTAACTTCTGCTGTATCTTTGACCACTGAAAATGTGCAGACATGAAGAATGCAGCCACGGCATTGTGAAGGAAGGCTCTTTCCTTGCACTTGCCATCAAAAGGACCAGCTGAAATAAAGCAGATACTGCATTTCAGTGGAGCAAACAATTGAAAATGCAGATTGCATTCCTGTCCCCCAAAGCATTGTAAGCACATGCATGCATCCATTAATGTTTGTGAGGTTTTCTGACAGTTTTTAGATGTGTCATAAAACCAAATCCTATCAAGGAAAAAAATACTTATTTTCAAGGTGGGGCTTGAATATTGCTTGGTAAATGAGGCATGGGACCGTATTCTGAAATGTGAGGCTAACAGGAAACACAGAACAGCTGTCTCACTCAGGGAGCATTGTCCATCTTGTAGACCAAATGTGGCAATTTTTCCTATAGAAATATATTGTGCAGTTCTATAATAACAGATTCAATAAAACAAAGATGCCAAAGGAAACAATGACTTTTTTAAGGATTCATTTCCTGACTTTTGGTGATTTCGCTTTGCAACTTTGAAGTAAAATTTATTGTAAGAGAAATAGCCCTGTAAACACTGCCTCCCAAATGGGTGAAGCCGGTGTAACCAGTTGGGCTTGTTTCTTGGAGAGGTATTCAGCCCTTCACAGAATATACTCAATTGTTGTGGAGATTTCACGTTCCTTTGCTCTAGATAGTAATTAATCATGATTTTGCAACTCATTTTTAATTATGTGATTGATGATTTCTGATATGTCAAGAGAGAATGAAACAAATGGAAATCAATTGAAAAATGAAACTGGAAAAAAAACCCAACCCAACACTGTGAGCACCCAGGGTGTCATGTCGAAGCAGAAGAAGTGGAGGAGTAGATACGTTTTTACGTCAGACAGGTAGAATCCTTCTATTGCGATAAGGGCAATAGTTAGAAGTTAGAACTGCAGCTAATTAAAGTCCTTGTCTTCTCATGGCTGTAATCCCAGTTTGTGTAGACGAGCTTGTTCCTCGCGCCTATGATTACAACATAATGAGTGACAAAGCATTATATGGCACGAGGGACTTGTCTGGAACCTTTAATTATTAATAGCCAGCTTTTTTTTTTAACATTCTTTCTCCCTACCCTCCTCTTCCATCTCCACTCCGAGACCGTAATGAGACTGCTGTTGAGTGTTAGTTGACTCTGCTCTGACATATTTTCATTATTAGCTTTAAAAGAAATGTTGGGAATATTTATCTGTTGTGCCCAGGAGAGGGACTGCGTTATATGGTAATGGGTGAACTCTCTTACTCTGGGAAACAAGATTAATATCTCCCAGAGTGAGAATAGGAAGAGTTTTGTATATGATGAACTTTGGAGAGCAAGTAATAGGAAGCTCATGAATGCAAGAAATTCAAATGGGGCTGTATCCCAGGGCGCAGAAGAGAGGCCAGCAGAGCCATTGTTGGTTCGACAATGTGATCCTTAAAGGTAGAGGAGCAGAGGCAGTTCAGGATGTCAGACACATGTCGTGCTCTCTGTTTCTCATAACATCTTTGAGAGAGAGGTGAAGGAAAACAAAAAAAGAGTAGGGGTCACAGAGACCACTGCACACACCACAGCTAGAAGGCAAGCAAAGGCAGAAGTGCAAAAGGCCACTGGCAGGGCACATTTTTCTATTTCTAAATAGGAGGGTAGAAGTGATGAGCAGCAGGAGTCTCATAGTTGTGGGGCAGTGATCAGCAGGAGGAAGGGAACCAGCTCTGGATGGAATGGGAATCATCAGCTGGCCAGTCAAGCTATTTTATAGTCTGCTGGGAGGTCTGGCCTCTGCTTTCATCTTCAGGACCTTGTAAAAATAGTTTTGAAAAAAAGATAACTGGACAGAGGGGTTACAAAATCCTTCTTCAGTTCTGCTGGGACTGCATTAGCTTTGTTTTCTGTGAGTTTCGGGGTTTTTTGGTTGGTTTTGGTGTTTTGTGTGTGTGTGTGTGTGTGTGGTGGCTGTGGTGTTATTTTTCCTTTCTCCCTCTTCCAAGGTAACCTAAAACCTTGATAGGAGATTTGAATCATGCTTTGGAAAAGGACAGGTTTAATATGCCTGTATCTATCTTTATTTCTATAAGCCAGCATGTTCTGAAAGTTCCTGCTGACACACAAAACTTGTGCCTAGCTTGGAGGAAATTTGATTCAAACCATTCACTTTACTATTGAGATGATATTATCAGTGGTTTCACAAGAAAAATTTCTTTAAATGGCTGTATAAATCTCATAAATGGGAAAACAGTTGCTCTGATTTGTACTTGGTATAACAGTAGATATTCTGTGAATAAAGAGATTGCTTTGCTACAGGGTAGATATCAGATCATTGACATTTAACCCAGTGACTCTTGAGCCTAATAGGAGGTCATTGATGAAAACACATTTGGTAATTTCAGCTTATCTTCTTTCTGATGGAAGCTTATATCATCCAAAACAATTACACATATACTGTGTGTACATGCTCAGCTGGCATAAAGTTACACACAAAGATGACTCTGAGAATGCTCTAAATTGGAAAAGTCTACAATAGCAATAAAACTTTATCATTGTGTGTCATTGGCCTAGTGCTAATGTTGGAGACTATTTGAAGGACTGGAAGACTCAGGGGATCTGTAATAGACAGAAAAGTCTCTCATCCATAACTCATAGTTTCAATCAGCCCAGGTCAGCAGCAGACAAAAGTTGTCGCTTGACACGTACCTGTGGTAGCCAGCGTACGAAGAGCTGATGTTGTTCTTTGGGTCACGCAAAACAAAACCCATCACCAGTAAGCCAAACCCTGCTTGGGTCTCACCCGTTTGAAGATGGGAACAGTCCCACCACGGTCAGAGGGACTGCACAAATAAGGCCGCTGAGGTGTGGTATTAAGAGTCTCTGCAGTTGGAGTCAGGGCAAAGCCAGGCTTCGATGGACCTATGGCTCCTGCCTGGTTCTCTGAGATCCAGCAACTTGGGAGCTGCTTTTCTTGTGATTGGAGCAGTCCTTGCCGCTGTCTCCCGTGTGGAGTCTTAGTGTTTAATGGAGCTAAGTTCCCTTTCTATCCTTGTCCTTAATGCAGGCACTAATACTGATTGTTTCCCACCTGGATGTAAACTGTAGGAGCTTAGTGTCTTTAGAACTACTACTTGTCAGATCGAATTTGATTGAAACTGCCAGTGGCTGCAGACATCTAGGGGTCTGGGTAGCAAGAACTCACATTGACATGCAGATTAGATAGACCATTCTTTTTTCAGATACTGAAATAAAACCTGCCCATTTCACAAGACTGGAAGTATACTGGCAAGGCACAGTAGGAGAGACTGAGCTTCTCTTGATATTGTCAGGCCTTTCTGTCATCTGTAAAGATGTTTTTTCTGTCATTTCATTCAAGTGGAATTGCATAGAGGGATGCTGGGTTCCTCTCAGTGGGAAGTCAACGTGAGGTGCAGTAGTTTCAACTAACTCGTGTCACTTTGTACGGGAGTAAGAAAGTGTACGGCTCGGCTGATAAAACAGTGTCTGCAAGCTGATGGGGTTGCAGTTTCTTTAAGCCCTTCAAGGCAGATTGCTAGTATTCACCCTCCAGCTTTGAATCTGGGGAAATAAGTTGAAGCCAGAGGAACAGGGAGGTAAGATCAGTGTAGTGGGCTACCTGGTTGTGAAGGTATCCAGTAAGTTTCTTACAGGTCACTTTGACTCTTCACAGCGGTAGGTTTTCTGGTCATTAAAATGAAATAACCAGAGCTGAATAGTGCCTGGCGAAATTCTCTTGACTGGCCAACAGCTGTAAAAGACAAAAATAGTTAATAGCTGGTTTGATGACAGAAGCCAGAGGTAGTACTGTAGCTAAAGATGGTGAGAAACAGCAAAGCAGAACTAGTAGTAACTCATAAGAGGCTTGTACCCAGCAGTTCCCGAGGTGTAAAATATAAAAGTTGAGCTAGATGGCGGCAGCATTATATGACTTGCTTACATTACACTAACCTGCGATTTTGATTAGAAAGGGCGGCATAGAAAGTGAGTTTAGAGAAAAAAGGGTTTTGGAGAAAGTTGCCAGTTTGGAGCTGGCAACAGAGCGTTGAATTCCGCTCATGACTTGACAGCTAAATGTAGGAAAATGGGAGTGAGGTGTCTGAGCTTCTATTATAGCCAGCCAAGTTGTCACTACAATCAGTGGCCTTTGCAGTGTTATCTAATGCCTTTTGAGACACCTCAAGGTATTTCACCAGTCCTTGGCTGTCGCTCCATAAGCACATGAGTCCTATATGGTGTCCATAAGCATAGGTCCTATGCCATATTTGCCAATCCCAAGCAGTTGTCCTGAGCTTTGTGCGGTGTCCCCAGGCACCTATGTGTAAGGGAATACATAACTCCTTGTCCTCCACTAAACATATTGGGAGCTTCAACACCTAGTTCATGTGTAGATACCTAATTTAGGTGGCTACAGCTGGAAGCTGATTTCCACCCCAGATCTCTCTTTACAGAAAACCAGGCAAGCAGTTTTCTTGGAGCTCGGAGCGAGGTTGGAAATTTCCCTGCTAGGGAGTCCAAGGGGGAAACGGACCGTGGTTTGGTTGTCAAAGAAACATCGCTTGGTGATATTTACACGGGCAGGCAGTAAAACCCAGGAAGTGATCTCTTGTTGTGACTAAGCTAACGCAAAGTCGAGCTGCCTCTGAAAGGGGCAGCCCTTGTTCCCTGGCCCCGACTCTGTCATGGGCTTCTCCTTTTTCATTTAAGTGAATCAATTGACTGTATCTACGGGGTGAATCGGTTCAGCAGACTGAGATGACAGAAAACAATATTTTTTTAAACTTTGTACTTTTCAGAGTTTGTTTTCCACTGGATCACCATGCAGTGAATCAACTCATCCTCCAGCTACTTGGTTATCCAGAGGGAGAAAAAGAAGGAGGAGGAAACTGCAGGCTTTCCTGCAGCACCTTGGACTTTCCTTGGCTTCACTGTAATGTTAGCATTGGCCTAAAAGCATTGGGACAGAGGGAAAACAACTTATAACACCTAGGTAAATCTATTGCTTATTTGTAGTTGTTGTATTTTCCCAAATTCATTATTTCTTTCATAAACACGCAGTATTTATCACAACCTCTTAGAGATGCTCAGGAAAGCATCTGTTTTTCCACAGGTTGTTGAGTAAACTAGAGTGTGTGTGTGTCTGTGTGTGTTTGTGTGTTCACTTCAGGATGAGAGGATGAATCTGGGGATGCTTGAACGCACTACTTCCTCCTGGTGATCATACCATCAGATATGTATATTATGAAGACAAATATTTTAAAATAAATGCCTTTTTTTTTGTATTAACCATTTTTAAACATCAGTGAAATATTTAATATATTAGGTGATTTTTTTAGCAGTTTAAAGGTATTTTTAGTCTTTTCTCTAAAGCTCAAATTATAACAAAATTGTTTTGTCTTTTCTGTGTATATTCCCATCCTCATTCTGGCAGTATCCAAAGTATTTAAGAATACAAACAAAAAATCATTTTTTCCCCATCTTCTTTCCAGGTCTTGGGGCAAATATCTTAGTTATGTTAAGACGCTTGTTTGTGTTTTAAGTGTTTTGTGAATCTGTTTGAAGAAAGTATCAAAGGAAACCTGAATAAATGAAAAGCGATTTGATGTCGCAAAAGGGATCTAATGGTTGTGGTCTGTGTTTGTGTGTCTAACCAAAGAAGGAAAAACCAAAGGAAATGAGATGAAGCCAATAGCTCTCTGCTTATGTCTTCGCTTATGTATCAATATCTTCTTTAATGAAAAATCAAAGCTGCTATTGCAGCTGTAAGAATAGGGCTTTTGGGGGACAAAAGGAAAATGCAGAAACCGACATTTCTTTTTGGAGAATATTTTAGGAAAAACAAACACAAATTTAAAAATCAGTGCTGGTTTTTTACTGCACACTTGGGGACTTAAAAATTTCCAAGGTAACAAACATTTCTCCACATTCAGTTAATTTTATTACCTACCTATGAATCAAACTTTGGAAACAGACCACTCAGTAAAGAATATTTGCAAAGATAAATAAAGGAACAGTGTCGCTTTCATCACAGTCTGAGGTGTAAAAAATGCAATCCAGGCTTGAATGTATAAGAAAAGAGACCTTCAAATCTGTTGTAAAATAATTATTTTTACTGCAATTTATAACTCCCTCTCTTTTTTTTTTTTCTGTCTAGATAGCCTACTTCTTTTACAATATGTTGATCCCTTCATGTGCTAGAACATAGCTGAAGAATTGAGTTATGCATATTTTCATCACAGTGCTCTGAAGAACTCTTTTAATCATATTTTGTTCGCTGGCTTGGGGAAAATTTCCATAATCTTTGTTGTTAAATTGATATTTGATAAATTGGTAATCATGGCTATCTTGATTAAAACATGATTAAAATACTCTTCAAAGTAGGGAAAAATATGTATATTTTCATGGCTTACATTGCCTATACATTTTAAGATCATTTAACAGGAAATCGGTTTCACCTCCCGAAAAATCCTTGGTAATGTATTGCATATTATTACACATCATTATGCTCAGCTGTGTTCATTGTAGGCACGGGATTCATGAGCACTCAAGTGCTCAGCTCTCTTCATGTACAGAACTGCATAGGAGTGGACCGTAGGAAATGATGTGAACCTATGAAGTATGACCTAAGGCATTGGAAGAAGCTCGTTAATTGCAGGCGGCCTTTGTGTTCATCTCTCACTGGTCCTACAAACACTTAATTGTACAAACTAGATGAGTTTCAGAGGAGAGTTTGAGAGATCCAAATTTTGGAGTAGCCAATGCCATTGAGTTGAGGAAATAGGAGATCTGGTTATGCATCCGTAACTTTGTTATTCAGTTATTTTGGGAGAGTCTATCCATTGCTGCTTCTGTAGCTACACGTAAATTAGCAAATGAAACTGGCCTTGATGTTACCTCACAATTCCCACCTGCGGGGCAATACACACCTCCCCTCTGCCCACCCCACAGCAAAAACTCCAAAGTGGCTATGTTTGTACTGAAGTCTGTGGCCCTGCTCTCTCACAAAACAGACGTGACCATTGCTTTGGAGAACTCTGCTTGCGACAGATCAAACTCATGGTTTTGATGATTCATTGTGGGCAAGGCTCAGCTGTGTGCTGCGGCTCCGTTAGCTGTCATCCTTCTGACCACGGCTTTTGTTCTGGACCTCCTACCAGCTTTTGGGTTCCTGGGGTATTTTCTCTGAGCCAGCCACACAGTACTCTTCAGCTGGCCGGATGACCAAAGACAGGTGAGAGGTGGGAAGTATGCAGAAAGAAGGTGAGGATCCCTTAAAGTGGGAAACTGAAGGAAATCCCAGGAGGCAGCAGGGAAAAATTTCTATCAACTCAACTGAAAATAAGTTAGCAAACTAGACATCGAAGTTCCACTTGACCTAAAACTATTGGCAACAATGAAAGCTGTGTACTCACATTATAGACAATGCCCTTATACACAGTATTCTGTACGGAAGATACTGTATCAGTCACATTGTAAAAGACCTCGATCAACTTAAAAAAATAAAACCCAATAGAATGATTACAGCCGCTGCATAGAATGACAAGTATTATCAACAAAAATTAATCAGGCGCATCTTTTAGTGAACTCAATTAATAATGTGCAACAACAGGGTCTCTTTTCTTAAGATGAAAATTAATTAGTGGAGGGAAGGTCACTTGGAGATGCTGACATCACTCATCAGAATGCTCTGGCAGCTCTAATTATTTGTCTTCCAGGCTTGGGTGATCAGAAATTATTGCAATACCTGGGCAACATTTTGAAAAAGCTTTGTGCATGGCTCTTTTAATTAGACCTGGTATTTGATTAATGCAGTGGAAGCATTTAGATCAGCCTCTTATCATTGAGTGACTTAGAAGTTTTAGGGAATTATACTGTGCAAGACAGGGTCACTACAGTAGGTTTTTAATTCAGACCTAAAAAAAAATCAGCTTTAACAATTTAAATGAACATGTATGTCTTTTCCCTCCTTTACTTTATCATTACCTAGAATGAAATTACATATTTTTCAGCACCAAATGAGGTAAACTGCACACTGTGTGAAAATGTAATTTGTGTGTGCATAATAATACATGATTTACATTTATGTATATAAATTTAAAAGCACCTGCTAAATTTGTGCAAGCTGGATTTATATGAGATTATAGCGAAGCAGAACATTGAGCTACACTGTGCAATCTATATTGCATTGACTTCTTATTTATTTTGTTTTTATTTATACACAGAAACACACACACTTGTGTGTATGCATAAATATGTAAGAATGATTTTCAGTTAGAACTGTGTGAATAATTTAGAGCAATTTTCAAAGTCTTTGAGACCAGGCATTGGCTCTTGTTCTACCAAACCTTTGCAGTGGTACAGGCCGTACAGGCAACAGAGTAGTGGGCAAACGCAAAGAATGTGAACACTATTCAATGCAATAAACACAATGAAGAATAAATAAAATGATTACACAGTCGGAATAAGAGGACAGTAGTAAAAATAATATCCATCAAATATCACAATTAAACAATAAAAAAGCCATCACGGGCACTTAGGGATCACAAACGCAATTAGTGGATGGCAGCTCTCCACCTTCTGTACCTCTGGAGAGCTGCCGGTTAGTCTGGAAAAGCAACTTGCTTTTTCTGTCCGTGGCTCCTCTCTGGCCAACAGATCTAATTATTTCAAAGTGTTCCTAGAGCAAGTCTGAGCTTCTGCTCTACTGATTGTTACAAGTACTCAAAATGTGCAAAATATGTTGTTTATTGCTCTGACTTGATATTGATTAATTAATCAAATAATCAATTTTGATTAGGAATGAAGTTTAAATTTAAAACATATAGAGAATACCATTGAATATACAGAATACCATTTCATAGGCAAGCAAGAAGGCAAACTATTAGTATATTTTCCCCTCATTTTTAAAACAAAATAAACTCTCAAATGAGCACAATTCTGTGGAAGTTAATGTAATTGTTCTGGCTGAAAACTAGATTTGGCCCATTATGTTGCATTCTCTCTCTGATTTCCTCCCAGCATGGTTTTATTATGACACGGTTTTAAATCATAAACTTATTCACTCTAAGAGACTATAAAACAGAGTAATCAATTTTTATTTTTGATGTATTTGGTTATTTACAGCTTCATTGTCCAGCTAGGGAATATACAGCACTGATATACCACCACTGACTTCAATAGAATTATACCCTTTTATACTGAGGCTGAATTTGGCAATAACAGCTAAAAGCGAGCATATCCAGAAAAGGCAATAAATTGTAATTTCTCATAAAACTCTGTGAAATAAATTGCTTGGAATCTCCTGTTACTTAAAGTTCTAAAAAAAAAATTATATTGGACTGGATCAGGTGCAGTTTGTTGGTATCACCCAGACGGTAAGGGTGGAAGGGATCATATCCTGAAACAAAAATATTCTTGCACAACAACCTTAAGATCAGTCAAGACCACAGAGGAGAGTTTACCTTGAACTTTACGTTGTGGTAAGTCTGTTTTGTTTCACTTACCAGCTGAGCTGACTTTCAGGTTGAAGGGGTGTGCTTCTGTTGCTGGGACCTGCAAAATTGTTCCAAACATTGATTTCTCATTGTCCACCAAAGCTATAATCATAAAGCAAGCATAGTACTTCTCTGCAGCAAGGTTATACTAAGGAATAGATTTTAGTGAGCTTTTAATTTATTTTTTGTGGTCAAAATTTAGTATGGAAATAAAGTCTCGTGCTACTAAATGAATACATATTGGAAATATCAAGAAGATTTTCAGGTTCAGCTAGTGCTTTGAATTTTATTTTCTATGAGGGAAGAAGACCTTTCTGGTAATTTTATTTAGGCTTTCAATGCATATAAATTGGGAACAGCTGTTTGGCTTTTTAGACAATGCCCTGGAAAATTTCATAAACACTTGTGAGGCGAATTCTGGAAGATTTCATATTAAATGATGCAAAGCATAAACATTCCTTTTTTACATCACATGGCCAGGTGTTAAAAAAGATGCTAAGATGTGTTGAAAGTTATCTTTGAAAGAATAGAGCAAAGCAAAGAAAAATGTGCTGAAAGAATACAAGCTAATTTCTCTTCACTTATCATTTTAGGCAATTTAAGATTGATCCTTGACTTGTGAACCAGTTAATAACCTGGCTACCTGAATTTCATTGCTTTGCTAGTAGCAAGAAAGTGTTTTACTCTTCGATCAATTTTAAGTTAACGTAGTTCTCCAAGTAGTCTGCAGTCACACCTGTTTGCTTGAAACCTGTTTCAAATTTATGGGCAGAATTCATCACACCCAAGTAAGGGCATGATTTAGTTGCTTACTCAGAGGAGTCTAATGTCACACAAGATCCCCTGTGGTACCTCCTCCGCCTCCAGCTGCTGTTCCTGCAGATCGTCACATCTGTACCACAACTCTTGGCCCAGGCAGATGCAGACATTTGGGGTATCCTCCCTCAAATGGTATCAGGTTTCTGTGCTAAAGCAACCCAACAACGCTCTAGCTGTCCTGGATGACAAATCCAGCATCTAAGGATGGACAGGTCTAGCCTATGTGACCATCTGTAGTAGGT
This sequence comes from Larus michahellis, assembly GCF_964199755.1. Classification (NCBI taxonomy): domain Eukaryota; kingdom Metazoa; phylum Chordata; class Aves; order Charadriiformes; family Laridae; genus Larus; species Larus michahellis. Next base: position 178,019,506 of record NC_133896.1, read on the forward strand.
TTAGGCACTTTGGTAGGGCAACGGGGTCCATCCTAATGTAAGTGAATGAATCTTTTCCTTGAGGTGACTATTTCTCATCATTGACTTCAGAGCATAGGTTACATCCCTGGCAGTTAGCTAAAGTTACATGAGGTAAATCCCACACCATATCTATTTTTTTACTGTGCCTGGGATCTGAACTTGAAGAGTTCAGATGTTGAAAACACACCAAATTCCAACACTGTTCAACACCAGAATAAATCAGTTACGGAAATCTCCTTGAGCTGCACGCAAAAGAGTGATCACTCTTACTGAAAGAGTGGTCAGGCACTGGAACAGCCTGCCCAGGGAGGTGGTTGAGTCACCATCCCTAGAGGTATTTAAGAAACATCCAGATGTGGCACTTCAGGGCATGCTCTAGTGGCAGAGATTGTAGGTTGTTTGGTTGGACTCGATGATCTCAAAGGTCCTTTCCAACCATGAAGATTCTATGATTCTATGATTCTATGAAAACAATATCAGGTCCTTGCAAACTCAGATAGATTTTAGGGCAGTTCTATATAGTGGTTGTTTCCAGTCATTTTGTGCTTAGAAATACATTGCATGTCTTTATTCATTTGTGTCTCTCTTATTAATTTCTTTTCTTTACCACTTATCCCTAAGAAGACAAACTCCTAGGACGTTATGGCTAAATATTGCTGTCAGTTTACTTGGAGAAATTCTGGGATAATATTAATCTAATTTACAATAGTAAACTAGAGAACAAAATTTAATCTCAATAATGTGGAGAACTTTGTAGGCACGTGCCAATAAAAAATAAATGTAGGAAAGTGAACTTGAGTCAGCCAAACACTTGGGTTCATTTTACAATCCATTATTTGAGTAAAATTTTTTCCCCCATATTTCATTGTTCATGAATAGATAAATTTTATAGAAAATCATACTTGTTGAATTTTTATGAAAAATAGTTATATTTAAAATATTTTTGCTTCCAGATTTTAATGTCATACCTGTATTTGGCACATACTTATATGAAGGTACATTTTGATGCTTTCTTGAAGAATCTATGAAATTTTTTAAAAGACTGGCTTTGCTCGTTGCTTAAAACGAGTTCCTTTGTACCAGATGCCTGGTGCAATTTATGTTAATGTTAATTAACAATATTTGAAGCAAATCATGATAAATAGATGCCCCCCCAAACATTATGCATCTAGTTGTCTAAGTAATCTGATGAGTAACGAATCAAATTAGCACAAGCTTTGCCAGTGTTGAGACATAGGTCTTTATTAGAAAAAGTATACATCATTCCAGCTGTGATATTTCTTATGCTTATTATTTTGATCAAACCTGAATCACAAAATTACTCTAAAGAAATTTACTGCCTTTGGAAACCCCATTTATCTCTGATTCTGGAGGGTATGCTTTATTTCTCCTTCCTGCAAATACAAGATTAAAAGAACTCTACATTTAAAAAATAATTCAAAGTACTTTGTTTTATACAAATCCTTTGTTAAAAAGCTATCAGCTTTCATAATAACAGTAAAATCATATTTTACCATCGTTGTATAAAATACAGAGAAGTCTCTTCTTGAACTGCTTTGGAAACATAACCATATCTTGAAGCTAAATTTTTATGTGTTTTGATTTAGACCTCCATAACAAATGCTAACTGATGGACAAAGAGAAGGTACAAATATATATATTAAAGTTATGCCAGTGTTGCACTTTATAGCAATTAAATAAATATTAGATTAATTCCTACCACCCTTTGTTTAGCTATATGGGGCTCAGCTGTGTTGCTTCTAACCCTAACTACATCACTTCAAATTACCAGTAAATTAACAGAGTAACACTTTCAACCTCAGAGCAGATTTGATCCAAATAGTCTTTAAATGCCATTTCTGTTCCTATTAACCTAAAGATCGGCATAGCAGATATTTTCGTAAGGCTGCCCAGCAATACGGGGCATTAATGGCTAAGTTGTGACAGCACTTTTCATGATGATTTATGATTCAGTGTTTAACTTGATTACTCCACTGCTGACTCTGAATACTATTTCAATTAGTGCACAGAAGGTCACATCACAAATATTCCTCTATAATCTATTCCTATTAACACTAATACACAGAGTAACCAAATCTTTTCACCCTTGTTGATTCAAATCATCCATAGCACTAACTGCAGGCTTGTTTACCAGTTTACTGCTCTGGACACATCCGAAATGGTAATTTTCAGTCCTTTGAGTATCATTAATAGCTGTACCATGACATCGTGAATAAAGCATCCCTCTGCTGTTGTGCGTGCATTAATAATTATCAAAGGCGCAGATATGTTAAACGGAAGGTACACTTTCAGAAAACCCCCGTCTAAATCGTTATTTCACAGCTAATCGTGAAGGGGAAAATAACAAGAGCAGATAGTCAAGAAACATAACAGGAGAGGTCAGTCAGAAAAATTTAGGATGATGTATGAAGCTAAAACAGCATAGGAGGCTCAGTAAGACGGGATTTGGGAGCCTTGTTTTGACTGATGGGTATCTAGCACATTCCTGCATACACCTCTGATGTTACGGGTGGTAAATGAGGAGCGATTTAAGCTTGGAAACCTAAAAAGGGAAGCACGAGCAAGCTAGTCAGCTCAGTCAGAAACCTTGACTCACCTGCACTTGCTCACACCTGCCTGCTGCCTAATCTAAGAGTCCTGAAGAAGTCCTTTAGTGCCCCAGACTTCGGTAAGAGAGGCCTGCTGGCGCTTCCAGTTCTGCTTCTGGCTACCTCGCTTTTGGCAGGATGGGCTGTCTTGTATATGTTTTATATTTAGGCTTTGTTGGGATCACTAAACTGATTTTTTCTCTCACCGTCTTCTCCAAGGGGCATGCATCAGTGGACAATTTTAGCAGGCAAAGGTCAGTTTCTACCAAAAACACTGCAGTAGCTGCTGCCCTTGAAAACATAGCCGGTGGATTTGGTGCTACCGTTTTAACAGCTCAGGGGTTGAAGCCCTCGACTAGACAATGGGAAATTAAGGTGCAAATCGTGTGTCTGCCACAGAGGATACAAGAAATGCCCCCTCCCAGCAGGGTATCCTCTTTGATAAGCTTTGGAGAACATTTCTCCCCCAGACTTCAGCCATCCAGGTGTTACATCTCTCTTTTGAGTCAGCTACTTGTTCCCTTCATAGTCAAGTGAGACAGTAGAGAGACTGTGAGGGCAACACTTGCCATGCTAAAATAATTCCCAGGTATTCAGTGTCACTGTAGGTGCCTAGAGGTGTCCTACCCAGGCCTCTATGTACCGCTTCAGTAGGGTGCAGGTCTCCTGCGATGCCTCCATTCCTCCTGCTAGTCCTGTATGCGTTGGATCCTCTGAGACACTTCAAATGGACACCAACATTTAGGAGGCTGAATCCCACTCAAGATTCCTGTCTTTTGGTTGTTCCAGGTTAAGTGAGATGATGGGCTTTGCACAGATGATAGAGGTTCTCTAGTTGAAGGTCTGCATTATATAAAGGATGATATTTTTTACTGAGCAGAAAAAGGAACAGGATTCCCCTGATGTGATGGGCAGGGCATTAACTGAGCAGTAGGGTGGGACTACTTCCCAGCTCCTGCTCCACAGACCGTTTATGCATTTAATACAAGTCTATATAATGTTAGTATCAAGCAGGATTAGACACCCTCATGGAAATAACCTGGATTTCTAGCCTTTCAGGAATTTAAAAAATACAAATACAAATATTAGTGTTGTTTTGGAGAATAAACTCACAGTCTTATTTCTTGAAGAAATTTTCTTTTCTGGGTGCGGGGCCAGACAATGCTTTGAGTTGGCTGACTTTAGTGGATGTGTCGGCACTAATGCTTTAATTCAGATCAGAAATACACTTTTTAAGTCAGTATCCAAAGTGTTCCCACTTTCCGTGTTGTGGTTGGTACTGCAGACCAGTTTTAGAGTGCATGAACTGGATTGCTTTCTGGATGAAACTAGCACAAAGGTTGTGATCTAAGAGACACCTAAGGAGCTCCAGTGACTAATTTATGGTCATCTTGTGGAGCAGATTAGAACAAGCCCAAAGTAAAATTCCCCCCAAATATTTCTGTGTACGTCAGGTCCTTACTACCAGCTGTTTTGCTCTAAAGACATTGTGTGCAGTACAAAACAAGGGTGTCTTTAGCTATTAAAAACCCAAGTATAAAACTCGAAGTTAGTAATTAATACTTTGATTTGTTAGCAATGAATACACCTGGAAGGCAATAAGAGTGTTTAGAAATTGATTTAAATTACTTCATTATAACATTCATTATTTTATAGGTAAGTTTCCTTTTTTTTCCCCCCAAATACTGCATTCACAGCTAGCTAACACAAATCTGTTGTTAATTTGCACACAGATGTCACTCTCGGCGGGACATAAAAACAAAGCAGAGATAGCCAGCAGTACTATTTGTTGTGGCATCATAGTTACAGAAGCAGACTGGCTTTCATGTGTGTTTTTTATAAAACAAAAGCAAGCTCTCCAGACAGAAAATGTACAAAGCTCTGATTTGCTGTTCACATATATTTATGTAGATATCTATTTATTTGCTGTAGCGTGTGTGTTCTTTTTGAAAAATATGAAATTGATGAAAATTGAAGTGTTGGAATTGTTTCTAGAACAACGGTCCTGTTTCCTGCTGTGTTGCAAAATGTGCCTGAATACAATTTTGGACAATGTTTTTGGGGGCAAGAAAAAGGTGACTTTTCTTTTCCAAGTTTTATGACGCTGGAACTCCCAGCAAAGTCTAAAATGAACCATGGTGGCAACCTCCTTTCTCACATGGCTGGTAGGAGCTGTATTGAGTTCTGGTAGTTTACATGGATAGCTGAGAGTTGTAAGAGAAGAGTTTTCTTTCAAGAATTATTGCTTGGGAATAGATGTGTAGTGGTGACTTGAAGACAGAGGTTTATAACAATCGTCTGCTGACTTATACCTCTGGTGAAACGCAAGTAAGCTTAGACAAATTTATTTAAGTCCATAAATCTATAGGTAACCTATATAAATAGCCTGAACTTCCAGCATCTAAGGATGCAGAAATACAAAATTGTATTAGTTACTATGTAGAATAACATTCCCTAGTCTCTGTTGTAGGAATTTTGTCTCTACTGTAATCAATGTGAATGATTCTATGGCAACATAAACGGTGCCATTTTTTAGTATTTCACCCCTGATGTTTGTGATTCTAGCACCAAGTACAAGATGCTTGGAGAAGTCTTAAAGGAATAGTGTGCCTTAAGAAGTGCAGAAACTGTAAGATTAAAGCTCTGCCCCTGTGTAAGAGGAGTTTTCCCCTGATGCACCAAGTACAAGTGCCTAGGGATATGTGCAATGTTGTTACATGCATGACTCAAATATCACATTACTCCATTCTTTATTCCATTTTAGTTTTAGAATACAGTTCACTAGGCTTCTTATAGAGAAGAGGACCTGAATTTGAGAGGGAGCCACTTGTAGGTACACTTGAGTGTTCATGACCTGATTTGCATATATTAAAGCATCTCCAGTAATAATGCTGCTTATGAAGTGTCACACAACATACAGTGTTGTAAGTTTAAATTGTGTTTTAAATTTCTGTCCAGATTGGTAAGATATAAATTCAAGGTCTAATAATATTTTCTGCAGATACTTCATAACATAAGAATTTGATTTATTCTTCTATATTAACCTCTTCTTCCTGTGATAAATATAAAGGGGTGCCAGTAACAAAACATCTTTTACATCTCTGTTACCTTCTGTGAACTCCCTTATTGTGCAAATTCCTCTTCTTTGATGAATGAAATGTCCAAGTGAACTGAAAAAGGATAAAACTCTACCTAAAAATCACCTGTGATAATAAAACTAAATGGCAGAACTTAATTTGCTAAACTAATCACTGGAGTAGGTCTCAAATGACAACAGAGAAAAAAAACCCTATTTCTTGCTCAGTGTGAATTCTAAAATGTCTTCAGACAATTCTGCATTGCATGTGATATTTACCCCAAAGCAATTTTTGTAAATACATCTATAGGAAAGGAATTGGTGTTTATTGGGATAAAGCAAGCCTCATTACTTCTAGTGCTTAAGCGAATGCGGCACCACTCCTGCTACACGTGGCAAAAAGTCCTGGTCTTTTTGGCTTGTATTTAACACCTAAAGTTATCCTTATGGAAGGTCATATTAGTTCTTTAACAAATACACCAACATTTTCAAGTGTCAAAAGCGGTGTGAATCAAAGCAGAAGAGAGGGAACGAGAACCAGAGAAGGGCAGGCTGGAGGGAGCATGTGCAGGCCTGGAAAAAGGAAAGAGAGTTTCGTTGGAATAAAGAAAGAAAGGAGTGGCACAGGCAAAGCAGGAGACAAGCTGGGGATGGACATTACCGAGGATGGGGAAGGAAAGCCTGTAAGCACTAAAGGCTGCTTCTCCCTAGAGCCTGAAACAGAGTAGCTGAGTGGCAACATCCCTCAGTTGTATGGGAAAAGGCTGTACCACCAACAGAACTGGCACCTGACTTCCACTGGAGTCTAGTTCACAAGGACGAAGGGTTCATTTTCACTCTTCATGGGTTTGTATAATGTGTTTTCTGGATTTGTTCATCAGGGTTTTTTTCTTCCTTTTTTTTTTTTGTTTGTTTCATTGGAAAAATGCATACTTAGACTGTGATAAATTTGGAACTTCTTTATTGTACAACCTATGCACAAAGAAATATATGATACAGTTTTCTCAGCTGTAGTAACTTCCAAAATTAGCACTGTTGAGTCCCAGAGATGTAGAATTTGCAACTGACATTAACAGCTGCTTAGAAATTTGCTTTCCTCTAATATTTGGTGTTACATAAATCCATTGATTGGTAGGTGGCACCAGAAGGAGAACAACTTTGGGAATTGCTAATGTTCAAACTCTTTAATGACCCTCAGCAAGCGTGCTCAATTAAGGTTACACACGTACCTTGCCATTCCTTAAATCTTATGTGAATCTTCAGGAATTAATTTTTCTGTTACCCACTTTTTCGTAGGTAATTATCCTTTCTGTTGTTTTCTTCTAGTGCAGGGAATACCTCAGCTAAGATTTTCATCCTGAGATTTGGCATGTTTGTTTCCAGCCATCATTACAACCAGGAAAAGGTTAGAAGCGTGAAAATTGGGTTTGGAAATACTTGACTTTCTCAAATACTACATATTCACTGGATTTACCTTTTAAATCAAAGAACCACAATATTTTTACTTAACTGGCTTCTATTGCCTCTAACTGAAACTAAATAAATGCATAAACAGCAAAAAACTTCCTTCCACAACAAGAAAATCGTCTCTGCCAGAAATGTGATTGTGTCCTAGGGACATGCAGAGATGGAATTAAAAGGAAAGATCCTCTATTAGCTCCTTTTTGTTTGTGTATTGTTTGTCACTGGATCCGTTTATTAGCTTGGAGATAATGTGACAGTTGACTCGAGCAGCAACACAGCACTCATTAGTAAGCTTGACAGGGAGGTGCCAGCAGCTACTTGAGATTGTGTTTTATCAGTCTTCATGGCTCATTTGGGAGGCTCGCTACACTGTGATCTACTCCTAGTGCTCACTGGGACAGGGGCAAGCGACCACGAGTACTTCTAAGAATGGTGACTTGAAGAAGTTCTGCGTGGCGAGATAATCTCTTCTTAATGCTGACCTAACAATTCCACAACTTCTACCTGACAGATTTGGTGTCAAATGTTAGACACAACATATAGAGGTTTTAATGTAAATTTTCTAACATTTCTATACCCCTTAGAATAGTTATTTGCAGAATTCACTCTAAAAGAAAAATTGAAAAGGTGGGTGCAAACATTAATGCCACTCCTGAAACTGTGTCGTCAATCAAAAAAAGCAGTTGCAGCACTTTACAGATTTCAATGTTTGCTCTCTCTTGGCTTTTCCCATGATATTTTTGGTAGATTATGATCATTTTGAAGTAATTTAATGCTTTCTTTTTAATTTTAAGTTGCTATTGATTCGTATCACTGTGATTCATCACAGTGATGCCAATCCGCAAATTAAAAGATTTTGAATCATTCCTTCCACAAATATTAAACTGCTGTAAATAATGTGAGAGAAAACAGAAATAAAATTCAGTGGGTCTTCTTTCCTCCCTGCATGTTAATCTTTTCAGGGGCACTAGGGGCATTAGATCATGTTTTCAGTGCCCCTGGAAAAGATAGCAACATACTCATAAAATACACACAAATTCTAATTTATTTACACTATTCAAGAACAAATAGTTTGGGTAAAAAATTAACTATTAAAAGATTCATGATAAAATCATGACCCTGGGCAAAACTGCTGCCTGTTTTGTGTACTAGTGAAATATTTTGTGTTGATACATTTTTCTACTGCTGCGTGTTAGTAATGTCCCCTAGACTATCAGTCGGGGAAACAGAGTGTCAGCTTTTGTCATGCAAGAAGAAATGTTTTAATCTGTTTAGGAGGTTGGTGCAGTATGAATTACTGAGATACCATATGTCCTCTAAAACACATGGCAAATTCGTCTTGCCTGAAGAACAGCAACTGAAAAACACTTGGTTGTGTGGTCTAAATACTGGGCATTAAAAAAAAAAAGGCAAAAAAGTATCATCTTTAGAAATAAATGTCATATATTAGTTAAGAACAACATTACAACAGTAAAGAATGTGTACAGAGCAGTCTGAATTAACTCATTCAAATCCTTTTTTTGTATATGTATCATCTTGAGAATCCTTTATTTCATGTTTTTGAATACCTAATCTAGACATAGTTTGTTTGTACCTCCAAAACAAACAATTTTTAAAAAAGGATTAGATCATCTCTGTACCAGACAATGGCTAACCACAGATTCCTGTAATAAAAAATGAAAAATATCTAAGCTCAGTCAGACTCACTGAACAAAGAGAGCAGATACCGAAGGTGACATAACTCAAGGACTTAAGTAAGAGAGGAAGAACTGGGGATTACATATCAGGGAAAGATGTGAGGCTGGATGCTTACTTAGGGAACACGCACATAAAGGAGAAGATTTTGAAAGGGAAAGAGATAGCCACTCCTTCCACAAAGAATGCTGAACTCTGTCTGCAATTTGAAGCATAATAAATGCAGCATTCACTCTGGTGTCTAAAATTATACTCTTTGAACTGATTATACTCTTCTGTTATTGATAATTCACCTGTTGATACTATTTATATATTTGGTTTTGAGATTCCCTAAATATGTATAATCTGAAAGGAATTTCGAGTTTCAAAGTTTGAAATCAACACGTGAATGTATTATCTCAACAATATCATCTCTGAAGTAATATTATGCCTGTAGCAGGAAACCATCAAAACAAGAAAATTCACTGCTAGGGCTGTACCATGCCATATGTCCTCTAATACCTAATTACAACTGGGGCACAAAAAGCAAGTCATTAAACTTGCACCCTATTGTGCGTAGGTATTAGAGGACATATGGTGCATTTCAAGTAAAAGTATGAAATTCCATGCATTTCTTTTATTTGTGGCAACTGTTTTTAACATAGGAAACTTTTGTTGCTATTTTGGTCTCCTAGGAAAATTGCAGAGATTATAGCTTTTGATAAAAATGACAGAAGCCCCACTTAAACCTGGAATTTGCAATAGCTATTTACATTAAATACGCATGATCTTTCTTACAGAGGTCTGGAAAGTTTTCTGTATTTCTGACAAGGTTTTTCACCATTTAAAGAAACTGAGTTGACACAGGATGGGAAGAAATATTCCTTTATGAAAGCTGGTTAAAGGATAGCAAACGAAGGACAGGTTTTACAAGCTCCTTTTTGGAATAGAGACAAAACCATGCTGAGATACTACATGGATAGTTGGTTGGACCAGTTTTATTGAAAATCTTCGTCCATGATCCACAGAAGGGACTAGACCAAGTGGTCTCTATGTTTGTAGATTATAGCCTTTTGAGTAAAATGTTACATCAATGACAAGGAACTCCAGAACAACCTGAAAAATCTGAGTCAGCGGGCAAAAACATGGCAAATGAAGTTCAGTGCAGATAAATGTAAAGCGTCTAGAAAAAAAAAAAATCTAAACTATCTCTTTATGATGCTGAACACAGATGTGGGAGTCAGAGCTATTGGAAAGGTTGATAGTCCTTGAAATGATCAGCTTGGTGGGCAGGAGAACTCCAAAAAATAAGTCTTCAAAGTGTTGGTCATCTCAAAGAAAGGAAAGAAGCAAGGGCAAAACAGAAGCTCTCATTTTCCTACTGTGTAAGACTTTTTTTGGTCAACACCTTGACTGTTGTGGGTAGTTCTGGCCACTTCATAAAAGGACATAATGGATTTTAGGAGACTATGGAGAATTAGGAGACATAGTAGCTGATTTATGAGGAGAGAATTGAAAGGCTTGTGTTCTTCAGTTTGAGAGGAGAAGATTGAGGATGAGACAGCTGAGATTCACAAAATCATGGAGGTGGATAAAGTGCAAGTTGGTTAGTATAAACTTATACATAGTTGAACTTTTCAGGTATTCTAATAATTAGGTAGTCTAATAATTAGAATATTTAGGTAGTCTAATAATTAGAATATATCAGGTAGTCTGTTCAGGTAGTCTAATAATTAGAATATATCAGTGTTTCGAAGTGTGATTTCAAACTTTGCAGATCCTTTGAAAGAGAACGGCAGATTAAAATCCAGGCTTGAGGAGTTTCCCATTATTACTGTTATTATTATTGTTATTTTACAGTACTTTTCTTATTTTTCACATTTATTCTTCTTATTTGCATAATTCTCACTTGATGGTCACTAGGTAGATTTTGGTTCTTCGTTAAGTGCTGACTGAGTAGTCAGTGTTAAAAACACGGAAACCAAACCAGTTCTTTATGGTCCAAAGTATTAGAATGCGAACGAATCTGGGTAATGCTGTGGTTGACACTGGACAAGGCTCAAGCACAACTCTCAGAAATTTATTGGACAGCTATGTAGAAGTCAGAGCTAAGCAGAAACTTCAGATACTGTCTGATGCCTTGTATGTGTATATTAACACTACCATAGGTTTTTGTGATGTTCCTAAACTTGCTACTTTCACTTTTCTCTGTTTTTGAACAGCTCGATAGGCATGAATCCATTTATCTTTCTCTTTTTATTGTAAGGGTTCCCTGGCCATACATCACTCATTTCTGTTAATGCAACTCTTCCTATAGTTTCTGTACATGGCACAAGAATGGATATATTTACTTTCCATGGCAGAATATCCTTAGCACAGACTTTATTAGTGTAAAAGAGGAGGAAAATGGAAACCAATTATGTTCAACTCTCTTTGAAGTACAATGCAATAAAGCAAAAATTGTGCTATAAAAACGGACTCACTCCTGTATTAACCTAGTGTCTCATTCAGGCTCTGTTTTCAAAGTATTTTTTTCCTCTTTGGTGCCCCGATACAGACATCTGAGATATACAGAACAGCAATATGAACTTTATGAAATGTCAGTAATTGCTGTGCAGGCACATAAACTCGTTATTTTAAACAAAAAAGGCCTTCTTAGATTTCTCCCACACACATACAAAATAGGTAAAGAGATTAGCTCACATTAAGGTCCAGTGGCTTGCAAAATTAAAACTGTTGGAGCAGAAAAAATCCCTGATCAGATATTTTAAAATCTGAATGATAAGATCAACAATGGGCTACCAACAAATTTCAGAGGTTTGGAATAAATCATGTTGTATCCCAGGCTTCTTAATGTTAAAAAGAATATTTTAGAACTCAGTATCAAAGTAAATAAATAGCAACAGTGTAGGAAACAATTTATTTAACTATGTTGTTGTGTTCATTAAGTTAAGGCTCCTTGAGGTTTTCATAAAAACTGGACAATCTCCAAAAGTTTTCCACTGTTACCATTGTTTCGACATAGTACACTAAATGAATCCGCATGTATATGTGTACCAACACTTACACTATAAATGTCTATATTGCTACTTTTCATTAATATCATGGAGGGTGCAGAGAAAGAAGGGAGAAAAAGCGCCTGCACTGAAAGCATTATGGAAAGCAATATGAATGGAGAAATATGAGGTTTTTAAGCACAAGAAATTCATTTGCAGCCTCATAACTAATAAAGTTTCCATTTCTTTTGCAGTCCACTTGTTCTTATAAAGAGGCCCTTCAATTATTTTACTTTGTCCGAATATCTCCCTGGATTACTAGGCTGATGGTGATACCCTCTAGTGGAATCCTGCTTTTCATTGTCATTTTCATTCAGGCTTTCTTGTGATATTAGTCAGGAAATTTTGAAACAAATTTCATCTTGTTATTGGTTTTCATATGTTTAGTTGCTACTAACCCATAAAATTAAGATCATGTAAGAAGAGGTAGCACTGTAGAAAAAGTGGCTGGTGCTGTTGTGTATAGAAGAGAAAAGCATCCTGAAAAAATGCAAGTGATCAAAGAGATGGAAGTTCTTCCCACAGGAAAGTTTTCTTTGGTTTTATGATCTAGATTTTTATTACACACCAATTAAATGTCAAATTAAAAAAAAATATAAATAATCAGATTGTGCCAAGTACATTATGATCTTGAATAAAACATACTAAGCTGATGTTGGAGATGACAATGCCCTGATACAGTGCTGGTCCCAGATAACTAAGTTGCAATACATTACGCAGTGTTCTAAAAAATCAACAGCATACACCTAAATTTTAAGCAGAAGAATTACTTGTTATTACAAAAAATGTCTGAATAAAAACTTAGAAAAATACAAGTTTATCTAGTCATATTGTGGGTAAGATGCCAAAAACAAGTTTACTGTGTCTATTATTTTTGTTCTCAGCTGCTTGAAAATGCAGTTGGCAAAACAAAGCTGTCTGAAATCAAAGAGCACACAGACTTTCAAGTATTCAAATGCTATTCATCCTCCAACTCATCTGTGACTAAACTTGGATTTGTGTGTGTGTAAAGAGGAGTATCTTGTCTTTTTTTTTTTGTTTTCAGGGCTTGCTTGGGTCCTTTTTTTTTCCCAATGCACAGCCACAAAATGATATTTTCACATTTAGAAACTGCATTTTTGAAACTTTTTAGCTTTGGTCTTACCCTTAAAATAAAGGCTATACATGATTGATCTGTACTTCAGTAGAGAAATAACTCAAGTTTCAGATAGATTCCAGCCAACATTTTAAAAAAATGCGGATTTATGAGGTGGATAATTCAAATTGCCTTTAAAGTGTCTGTTTTACATGAAATATTCTGAAAAATACATTAACCTTTGAGATATTTTAGACTGTTGGCCAGAATCACAAGTCACCTTTGACAATAGCAGTAGGGTTTTTTTCTGAACACCATTACCTTCTCACATCCCAAATGCTACAACAATACTTTTTTTCTGAATAGTGTCGTGTTATCTGCATTGAAGTTTTATTTGGTATCTGTTTAGATATCTAATCTCTGTGTGGGATGAACTGCGTGTTCTGTAGGAGCTGGAACAAAGCTGCTGAGGAAACCAACAAAAGGCTGTCGTGCTGCCCTGTCAGTTAGCTAACCTTTGCTGAGGGACCACTCAAAGTATTATTTGTTATGAACACTGCCTGTATGGGTCACGCTGCTTGTGTGGTCCAGATGCCTTGGGTAATCTGAATGGCCGGAGAAAGTCCTTGCAATAACGTAATTATAACTGGTGCTGCTGCTACCTTGCAGTTCCTGTTTTCCAGAGGGTGGGCTATCACATGTTCACTAACTATGTAAACTTAATTTGCCCAGACATCAGAATAAGAGGAAACAAGTTTTCATTGGGTTGTGGACACTTTTAGTCGCCTGTGGATGTGAATCCTACATCTTCTAAATACACAAAGTAATTCCATTTCCTACTGCACCACCTGCAATTCTCTTTCACGCCTCCTGATAAGTTCCTCTTCTTTTACTGTAGTGCCCACAGTCACCTCCCATATACATGAACTTGAGCCTTGGCAAGTGGCCACAGAGGGCTCCCTGACTGCATGTGTGCCAGCAGGCCATCTGCATGCACCAGTTAGTCAGTAGGCTTACGGCTGCCTATGGAGACCATTCATAGCCCACCTGCTAATTCTTGAAACACTCGTTTCAATTAATTATTTTTGTCTCTTCTATTACTCTACCAAGCTTGGCTAAAATTGACCAGAGTCCAACGGCCAGGAGCTGACCAGGACTGATGGATGAGTAGACCTTTATTATCCACAAAACCCTTTTTTTTTTTTCATTAGCAAACCAGCACAAGCAGCTGGCAATTGCAGAGTCTGTCAGGCAATAGCGCATATTGGGGTACCTTTGCTAACCCTTCTAGGTTACTTTGTCTCACCTAGCAGACCATATTTTTTTCTCTTTATTTTTTTTTTTTCTGGCTTATACTATAATAAAAGCATCCTTTAGAGATTGCAAAGCCTTTTTGTGGTTTTGCTGCACCCACTTTAAAGAAAACTTGCAGACCAATTCATTCGAATGCTCTGGCTGAGCTGGGTTCATACAGCATGTTAAAAAAAAATCTTGTTATGAAGTTTTGAGATGGTGGCAAGAACAAATTAAAATGTTCTATCTAATTTAAATAAAAGACAGCCTTTGAGGAAACTGCTAACCCAACTTCCTATTTTTATTTTGATTACAAAAGAAAAAGATCTGCATTTATGCAATCCTTTGTCTGGGTCAGTGTGACTATTTCCCTCAGCCCCTCCTCACTTAATACCCTTTAGCTAGTTTTGACCGAATTTCACAGCAGAGTATAGGTTTCACGGATCATGAGTCTGTGGAAATGTGTAATGTAGATTGCAAAGCTGAAGAGAGAGAGACCCTGCTAGTGACCCAGTTGAAGAAAAGATTGCAACCACTGCTCAACCATCATTAGACATCAGAGAATCCACACAAAACAGGTGGGCTTTCTGTGAGCAGGAAAGGTTCACTGGAAATGTAGCATCTGTAGCAGGAGAGGATATCAGCTGTGACACACAAATCCGTAGGAAACTGGGCTTGTTTAGCTCTGGTACTCACAAATCTATGTATAAGAGTATTATTGGATCTGTTGTATGGGAGAGTGTGCACGTGTATATCCCTTCAGCTCGACGAAAGCAGGCCTTGTTATTTCCTAAACCTATAGTAGCAAAAATGCATATATGGCTAAAAGCAGGTTTTGTTTTGCAGAGCTAGCAGTCCTGTGGCTACAACACTGTTACAAGTAAACGTGGATTCAGTTGTAAATTTTTAAAAAAGACGTATTTCAGATTGTTTGCTAGGGATCTTATATTGTGTTTCCTCTCCTGTTCTTTCCAACTCCACAGCAACTACGCAACCTTATATAGCAAGATTTACTGTCTCTCAAGTCAGATTACTGAATGTTCCTGGTTCTATAAAATATTGTGCCTACAACTGCACCGTGGAAAAGAGAGCTAAAAGGCTGAGAGGAGCTGCTGTCTCTGTTGTATTCCTCTCCATTTTAAAAATGCACAGGTAAGTAGCACTACGTAATTCCTAGCCACTGATGCTGTTTCACAGAACGTTTCTCCATTTTACGTCTGGCATCTGAGTTGGGAAGGCATGAAGAAAAGTGGCTGCACCATTCTGGGATGTTTCGTAACGTGAGCACTTCTTGGAGACCTTGTTAGGGTCATTGTGTTACTCTGCTTCTTTGCCAGTTGTGTGCATTTGATTTACTGCATGGTGACTATTACTCATTGCTTTCATTTTTCCTTTGGAGAGCAAAAACCCTCTCTCATCCTATTCACCTCTTTTTTACCTTTGACATCTGTAAAGTACTTAGAGAGTCTGAGCTGCCATGTGCTGTTGAACTAACAGATCAAGTAATTTAAGGATTTTTAGTATATCCCCCTTTTTTTTACACCACCTCAAAAATATTGTAGTGCTTCAATAACTTAGTGAACTAAATCCCAGGCTCCTCCAGTGCATGTCATCTGGACAAGAAGAACCAAAACCCGATCAGTCTTTTCAAAAATTGTACCTCCTTCCCATTAAGGTTCTTCTGTTTTAGGACTCTGGCCCAATCATAGTAGTTAGTACTACCAAGGGGTTAGATGGAATAGAACTAGAGAATGATCCAAGTATTATCTATCTGTGAATATTTTAGATTACTTTTTTTTGATGAAAACCAACTTGAGAAGAAAACTTTGCTGAAAAATGTGTCTAATATTAATAGTTTGCAAAGGAAAATTTTCCTATATGAAATACTAGTTATTCTAACAATACATTAGCTCCATCGCACCCATTAAAGTTTCTACAGTGTAAAATTGCTCAAAGTGGGAAATTTGTATTTGGGTTGGTAACATACATCTGTTCAGTTCCTTCAGTGTATTTCAGAGAAGCAAGGTATAAACGTCCAGCTGGGAAAGACTTCGGTTTGGGAAACAGAGTTTATAATGGAAACAGCAATGGGGTGACACAATGCTATTGAGCCGGGCAGTAATGGATGTTCCCTTACATGCTGGTGGATCCTCTCGGACAGCAGAGAAGGGTTTGGGAGCCCTTTGAACAATGACTTCTCCGAGTGCTTAACCAGGTGAGTAATATTGCAGTCTAATTCAGCATACTCTAATAACCATATCTGAGACCTCTTATGTTTAAGAACAGATTTCTAGAAAAATACCAATCTGAAAGTACATATTTTTCAGTGGTGCGAGGACTGTAAAAAATTATTTTTGTAATGAGGTAACATTTTCTTTCCCCATGTGAAACACTGATGGAAATCACGATAAATAAATACAATGTCAGGTTAGAAAAAATGTTGTAGTTTCATGTTGTTGGTTTGCAAATTGAATTTTTACATAAAATTTACACTAAATGGAACCTCATTATACAGTGATGAGGTCCAGTATGATCCAAATCATTAAAATCACTGTACTGCTTAATGATTCACTAAGTGGTACTGCAGTGCCATAAATTTAGCACTAGTTTCATGATTCAAAACACCAGACTGAGACACCAGCAAATCGTATGTGGATCATTAAATTTACAATGAATGTCAGAGATGAAATAAGGGGGAAAAAACACTTTGAGAGATAGGGATAATATGTGCTCTAAGGTGACATCCATCAAGATAAATGATCTTATACCACTTGTGCTTGGATAATAATGGGGGGTTGTTTTTTTGTTATTCTTCATTTCATAATTTCTAAAGAGGTTGGAAGCTAAGCCCTTTAAGAATTAAAGTAGCTGTCATTTTCTGAGTATCTTGTGATCTATTTTATTTGTATTTATACAATATACATATGCTGCTACATTCTTCTCTGACCCCATTGGGCCAGATTCTCCCCTTAGCAGGATCAAAGTATGTCAGCTTTGTAAATTTTACAATAGTGGATTACAATAGTGTAAATAGTACACTATTAGTACTGTCAGAACCCCAGAAAATAATTTTTTGTCACTTTCTATGTATATAATAGCTTTCTGTTATAATAAAAGGTCAAATAAAGAAGTTTCTTTGTAAATAATAATAAATATTTATATTTAATTTGTATACACATTTTAACTCACATATGTAAATATAAAAAATATTAGCCAAAGGAATCTCATTCAAGGTACAACATGGAATACTTCAATCTTTCATTCCTAGGAGTCTGAATATTTCATTTTTGCTTTGATTGAATATTTCATTGTTTTAACTCTCCTGCAACAGTTATTCCCCGTCATGAATCAGACATCATCACAACAGTAGATAATGTTAGCTGCGTTTTTCAGAACCAACATATCCTAAGTGAGGTTTGAGGAGCAGTGCGTAGATTTCAAAATAAAAATTATGCATAGATTTTCAGAAAAAAAATATGTCAACCACATCAGTGTGACTGAATGAGAGAATTTACAGTTTTACACTGTAAGATGTAAATGGAATAGCATGAAAGATATATTCTTGAAGGTATTTTACTCTCTGTGACATCTAAAGATACTATATGGAGAAGTAAGAATTCTGAAATTCCTTATCTAGACAGGAGAAAGTGTACAGGGGTTTTCCAAAGTTTGTCCCACTGCCTTATTCAAAATTCCATCACATTTCATTGCACTGAAATGCCAAATGCAGCAAAAGGTAGGACATAAATGCTGCAAAATACAGCACTTCACCAACAAAACCAGAAAAGGTAAGAAGTACAGAGTACAAAAATACAAAAAGAACTCTTATTTGAGCAACCACATTCTGTTTTTTTAATATCAACCTAATGCCAAATCATAAAGCATGTGAAAGATATAGGGGACTTGTTTCCTCCTTTTCTTTCTTTGTGAAGGCAAATAAAATTAAGCTATTTGCCATGCAGCCAGGAATGTAAAAAAAAAAATATTCTTTTACAAAAACTTTGCTAGGCTGTGACTGTGACCTTGAACCCACTTACAATCTAAGTTGCTATTATGTGCCGTTAATAAAGAGAACAGTTGGGAATATATAGGAAAAGTCCATGGGATCAGTCTCTGTCTCTTGTTGTGTCTCTCCGTAATGTGACTCCTGGTAAGGGCTTCTGGCAACCTTTTTTTTGCTTCATAAGCAAACTGTTTCTCTGTTGCCTGCCCTGACCATCTTTTTTTTGTTTCAAAATGTGAGGTTTCTGCTATTCTTGCTGGCTCCTCAGCTCCTTTTTAAACACTGCTCTACCGAATTTCCATCAGTCCGCAGGGCTGATATCAAATTCAGTCCACGCTTGGCATGATGGAAACAGTGATTCATGTTATTACAACAAGGCAAGTTTAGGCTGCATATAGTAATTCCACAAGTATCAAAGCGGAGAAAAAGGAAAGTTTTGGGGTTCATATACCCTTCTTTCGCACATACGAGAACTTAAGCAGTGGAAAAATGTTCATGGGCTAAGCAGGTCTTGAATTAGTTTGAAGCAGTATTTTACACATTCATTTTAAATCACTGACAGCCATAGGATTTTACTAAAAAGACTCTGTTCACAAATATAGTATCTGTTGTAAGGACATTGCAGGCTGCTTGCACTGTGAAATTGTATTTAAAAACAGTTTATGTCAGCCAACCTGGATTATTTTTTTTTCCACACTAGTCTGGTAAAAATGGAAAGCGAGATGAAAGGAAAATGCATTAATTTACTTTCAGACACAGGAAATGGTACTAAATTTGGATACGCGAAAATATTGAACTTTCACTGGGGAAAAAAATAAATGATTTGAGGCCCTAGTGATCACACAGAGGATACAGACAATTTGACAGGTACGAATTTATCTCACTTGTGAATGAATAACCTTTGGTAACTCACTTGAGACTTAAATATTCTAAACACATTTTCTCTGGAACACTTCAAAAGACACAGTTCATTTCTGCCTCTACCAAACAGCCCCTTTGGTTACTTTCACTTTACTGAGTTTTTTGCTTTGCAAGTTTGGAAAATTAACATAATAAAAGCCTACCAGTGAGTTTCAGTCATGTAGGAATGGAACTAGATTAACTCTTTGATTATTCTAAAGTGTACACAATCTTTTTTTTTTTTTTTTGTATCAGCTGAGAGAGGCTCCATTGATCTCCACTAAATCTTGCTTCAGCTGTACGTGGAAAGTCACCTCACTTTGAAAATGCAGACATACATTTTCAAAGCAGTGCTTCAATACGTTCAGTGAGTGACTTCAACATAAGCCACGTTCTGTGCAGCCGAAAGGCGGACAATCATTTATGACTCAGTGGGATAAAACTGCTGCCTGGGGACTTGCCTCAAGGTGCACCAAGGTGCACCTCCAAGAGATGCTGCGTGTCCTCAAAGGGAGCAGCGAGCTGGGGATATAAATGATAGTGGAGGGCAGGGAGTGCGCCCCAGCTGATGCTGAGAGCTGTGCATGACTGGGTTATAAGGGATCACAGCTTTCTGAGTGTGCTTTGTAGATGAGTGAAGTCCATTAAACTTGTAGATTAAGGTTACTTTACTAATGGATTATATCCCTTCACTAGTCACTGACTATCAGCTGGCAGCTGTGGCACATACAGAGGGATGCAGTTTCTCATCTTGAACATGCTCTTTGAAATCGAATGACAAAAATATATAAAAGAACTGTGAAATTAAAGCTTGCGAAGATAAACAAAAAGGGACAATGAATATGAAAGTCACCAGTGCTTTAAACTTTGATTTGTGTTTATCAAGGTTAAATGTTGCTGTGCTTATGCTAAATTTCTGACCCAATGCAAATTTCTAAATGGTCTTGTGTAATATGCAGAAGCAATAAAGATTCCCAAGTCTTCAGAAGGTCGAAAGAGGTATTAAAAATCTTCTATTGTTTCATAATTTTCTTGTGACCAGGCATATGGAACTGAGAAATCACAAGACCACAGAATGGCTGAGGTTGGAAGGCACCTCTGGAGATCACCTAGTCATGGCAGGAGCAGGTTGCTCAGGGCTGTGTCCAGTCAGGTTTTCAATATCTCCAAGGACGGAGGCACCACAGCCTCTCTAGGCAACCTGCTCCGGTGTTTGACCCACCCCCACTGCAAAAAAGCTTTTTATTATGTTTGAGTGGAATTTCCTGTGTTTCGGTTTGTGCCCTTTGCCTCTTGTCCTTTCACTGGATGCCACTGGGAAGAGTCTGGCTCCGCCTTGTTTACTCACCCTCATCAGGTGTTTATTACACACATTGGTAAGATCCCCCGAGCCTTCTCTTCTGCAGGCTGAACAGTCCCAGCTCTCTCAGCGTCTCCTTGTAAGCCCAATGTGCCATAGATATGAAGATATCTGACAACAGAACCACAAGTTTAAAGAAAAAGGGAAAACCTGAAAATTCCCAGGTAAACTGAAGACTGTTTTAAAGACTTTGGGGAAACTATGTGACAGAAAGAAAAAATGTTCTAACACTGATAATACACTAAGTCAAATTTAGCCTTTTCAAAACTCAGAAATAATTTTACTTCGGCCCCTGCTAGAAATGGCCAGACTAGTCTCAAGAAAGATTTAGAGGGGTAGTCCTAAATCATTTTTAAAAAATTTAAAAAAAAACTTCACTTGTGTTTCAGCTGTAGAAGCCTCACAAGCCTTCCCAAGTGGATTTGATATCACATATTCCCGTCTCTGCAACGTCCTTTTCTTGCCGTCTTAGCTTCTGTGGTCTGTCCTCACACAACAGCACTAAACCCAATATAGGCTCAGTTTCCTCAAAGGTACAGAAGAACGAGTCTGGGAGGAGTGAGTACTGCTGCACACAGGAGCCAGTCACACCAGCCCACTTGCTTCATGGTCATGGTTTGTGTACAGGTCATCTCTTGCCCCAGCACGTACAACATTTTGAGGCTATTTTCTCTCCATAGAAGAACAAGCTACTTTGCATATGACAAACACACTGGAGTCACTGCTGTGTGGTAGCTCAATAAAGTAGTACTAGGTGGACCAGACCATGGGACTCTGAGAAGAAAGAGATCCCCAAAAATCCCCTAACTGATTGTGCTCAAGTCTGTCCCTGGCTACACGATTTTAAAACTCGTGGTTTTCATTTATATACTGGGTTCATCCTGAACAGCTAACAAGCAAGAATGCTTCTCTATACTTTTGATTCCTGTGATCACAGGATTGTAATTTTTTCCCAGAGTTAGAAACACAGCCCAGGGCTGATGCTCAGCTTTGGGTTCTAAAAATCTGAATTTAGGTTTCTAAATGTAAGCACCAAAATGTAAGTTAGGTATCTAAGCTTCCATCTAGTCAATACAATTAACAGATTCTGGAGGGCTCTTAAAATCACCCCAAAGTAGCTAATAACATTTAGTCAGGCGTACAACCCTCTTGCTCAAATTGACTAACATTCAGGTCAGGTAATGGGAAGATAGACACTTAGTTTACATATAGGTACTGACATTTAGACAGTTAGATTAGGTTTTGCATCCTGCACTGAATACCTCTTGGGGATGTTGATCCACCATGTTTCTGGTTGTCCACTTCATACTTTGGAAATGCACCAGCCTTGTAGGTTTCTGCCTATATGGTATGACCCACTTAGAGAATACAAAACATGTTTTTCCCCTGTCTCTCCAAAATTCCTCCTTTGTCTGCATCTGAGGAGACCTACTCTGTAGATCTGGAGGAAGTACACTGATGGCAGTTCTTTTTTATATACACTTATGAGACTAAGTGTAACAATTTATTCATTGTAATGGTGTCCTGGTTGGGCAGCAATGGCCCAAGCAGAGAGGTTTTACTTCTGTGAGTGATACGCATCAGTGCTGATGTTCTTGTTGTCACCTGAGTAATACATCTGCTACAGGTCTGACCTTCTTCTGAAACCACATTAATGAGACAAGTATGAGCTGGGTGACTGATAATAGCTGATGCACGTGCTTCCTAGATCTGATGCTCGCTCTGCTTCATCTTTTCTTCCGTACAGTACTAAAGCTAAAAAGAAAACATGTCACTCACCTAAGAAGCATTATAAGCTTTCCTTGAAAACAATAGTGTAATTTAAACACGTTTAATCAACAACAGAAATATATATCTTCAACCAGCATTATGACACATTTTTTTTGTTTAAAGTGCATTATAAAGTAGTCAGATAGCATACGATATCTTAACTAGCACAAAAAATGTCATATCAATCACTTTTATTGTGCTCCATCTTCATACGACATTTCAGCTCTTTGTTTAGATAAGAATCATTGTACACAACTCTGTAGAGCATTGTTTCGTTAGTCTACCCATGTCTAAAGCATTGTTATATTTAATAGGAGGATTTCTACTTACAATAAAATTACATTGCATGTGTATAATTAGACTAACACTGTAGTAGGCATTGATCGACAGGGCAAGATGTAACATGAATAGACTTCATGGTAAATACCAATGTTTGGTTTCTAGCTGTAAAGAGATTTTAAAAACTACCTTAGTTAAAAATGGTAATTGTAAATTATAATAATTACAGTATTGCACTACAACTGCTTCACTAGCTGGACTGCATCTACAGCATGAAACTAGTGTATCAAGGTGTGGAATGACTTAGCTTTCGCAAGATGCACTTATTTATTTATATGTTAAAGAGTTTTCCATATAAACACTCATTCTCCAAATGAAATACATTATTTTAAAATTATATCTTACAGAAATATAAATAAAAGCATTGAAAATGGTAACTCTTGTGAACCCTTTTAACGTCAAAAGAATGTCTTCCAGATACTTCCTGCTAAACCCTCACAACCCCATGAGCAGTCTGCTTAAAAAAAGCCCAGAAATATAGATGGTTGAAGATAACAAGATCCAGTCTAATCAAGAGAGAAAGAAGGTCTCAGGGAAAAATAGATCTCAAGTTGTATCTGCATTTAATTAAAGCAATTATAAATATTGCCTAGAACAGAAGTCATGTTCCTTGCCATGCTAAATTCTGGTCTGTAGCCTAGCATTGAATAGGTTGAGGAACAAAAGTCTGTGTTACAAATATTCCACTAATTAGAAATGTTAGCTAATAACATAGTAGCACTTAAAAAAAACCCAAAAAAAACCAAATACAGATGAACTCCCATGAGAAAATGTCACTGTTGTTAATGGCGTGGCAGCGTAAGTGCAAATATTTGAGGTTAGCTTTGCCACAGTGATATCAGAGAGTGAGGGACAAGGGATCTTGCACAGTCAGAAACATGTCCATTTGCAGTTTTATGGCTCCAAGAGAACACTGCAAACTTTATTCAGGTCATTTTATAGCTAGTGCAGCCAAGGTTCATGTGTTCTCTCAGATATATTAATTAATAAGTAGACTCACCAAATTCTGCGTTTTTGGGTGGTTCTGGGTAGTAACATATACCGTGATTTAAGCTGGAAGTGAAAAAGCCTTGTTTTCCCACAGGAAGGCATTAGTCCCAAAGAACTAAGATGTGAATATCTTAAGTGAAAATATTGAGTTAAAAAAGACCTCTTTTGGCTGAAAGTGATACTGAATAATCCTTGAAGTAGTTGGGAATCTAACGACATGCCTTCTGTTGAAAACCTTCATGTGTATGAGGAGTGGAGATAGGCGCTTAGTCCTTTCTGAGTTTTACTTTCTTTAAATGTTGCTCTTAATTCCTGTCACCTATTTTGCATGAGGCCATCAATGCACACATTGCTCTGTTCATTGTTTAATTGGACTTGTACATTAAAAAAATGAAAATAGGGAGCTGCACGTTGTCAATATCTTGGATACGCCGTGGCATAAGCCTTCCTGGTGGTTCCTTATGTTGGCACTGAATGAAGAAAACTGGTGCTAGTGATAGTCTAACTGAATGCATGCTCAGAGCACAGTGGCTTCAATGCTGTTCTCATATACCCCTCGGAAAACAGAGACCTGGTGAAAGCTTTGCAGAGACAGAAATCTGATGTAATGTTTCAGCAGAAAAGGCAACTGGCCAGAAGGACAGAACATCGCCTGAAGATTATCTAATGAGAAACCGATCTTTGGGTAACATAATATCTGGCATTATAAATCATCAAACTGATTGAGTGACTTGTGGAATACAGATATCAGTGGAGTTAGTGAATCACAAGAAAAGCTGTCCTGGTTTAAGGTAAAACAGAACAAACTATTTGTTCAGTATTTTTGCTTTTCAACTAAGCCTCTTCTAACTAACTAACTCTTGCAAATTAACAGCATATTTTTCAGACAGTTGCCCTCTTCAAGAGTGATAAGACCTGATTGTTTATAATTGATGCCAAAGAATGGTCTGCAGTGAGGCTCCTGCTTATCCTTCTTGCTCAACAACCCAGGCCGGCTCACTTTGTTCTGCACGGAGCTAGGGGGTCAGAAGCGGAAGAGTGTAGCAGGGTCGCACGTGTGGGGAGGAGCGAACAGGACAGGTGACCCAAACCTGGCCAACAGGGTGTTCCATCCCACCTGCATTGTGCTGGGTCTAAAAGCTGAGGGATCAAAGGGCTTGGCCTCTTTCTTTAAGGGCCGGTGTCCAAAGAGGAGGACTCCTGCCTGTTTGTCTGCCTTTGATCCCGATCTGTGCGTTCCTGACTCCAGATCCGGAATCCAGTTCCCGTCCATCACTAAGTCCAGTCTGGGACTTTCCCAGTGCCTGACGGTGACGTGATCGTCACCCTGGGAGGTTGAGATGGGTCGTCTATGTTGTATATATATCATTATCAAAACTATTGTCTTTTCTTTCTATCATTTTATTATTAATATGTCATTAAAGTTGTTGAGTTTCTTTATAACTCCCAAGTCTCTTTCTTTCATTCTCTTCTTGTCTCTCCCTCCTTCTCGGAACGGGAGGTTAAAGAGGGCATCTGTCCTTCGGATCAGTGGCCAGCCCAGCCCAAACCGCGACCGTGGTACAAGAGCGAGATGTGCCGGCCAGAGCAGAAGGGCACGGGTGCCTCTCTCCTCGCGCCCGCCGAGGTGGTGCTGAAGGCCAGGCGTCAGAGCTCATCCAGGGAATCCAAGCAGCCAAACTAAATCGGCACCTGCAAGGACAGAGTCAGGAAGCACCGATGAAACCATGGAGGGGGAACAAGCATGACTTTGTCTCCCGTTCTTTGGGAAGTCCCATGCAAAAGGGGTAGTTCCTGGCACAGGAGAGAGAGCCCTTGCTGGCGGTGACTACCGTGTTGCTTTGGTTCCTTCTCAACACGTGCGACACCCTGAGGGCACGGCAAGTTGGCAGAGATGCGCAGAGCCCCTTTGCCGGGCAGTAGGGCTGGGCAGGGAGCCCGCGAGGAGCTGTGGTGTGGCCCTTTCCAAAAGGTGAGCAGCAGCATCCCTCCCTGTCCCTTGCTAGAAAGCCAGGTCTGAAGGCAACACACGCTTCTTTGGGATTGGTTGGCTGCTTTTTTTCTTCCCTCGATTATCTCGGGTGAAATGGGAGCTTTCTAACCACTGCCGGTATCTCAGCGTCTACAGCTACTTTGGAACAACTCCTTGCTGTGTCTTTGGGATTCAGACACCACCAGGCAGCACTAGCTAGGATGGCCAGCTGACAAGAGCAGAAAAGTGGGACTTGGCCTCTTTCTGTAGGTAGCGGGTCAAAGAACTCACAATTGTGAGTCTTGTGACCTGGCTGGGGGATCTGCTCAGCCTCGCACAAACAGAGCTTCAACAAGCGCAACAAGAAAACTGCTGAGGCCGGAGTGGCGTGTTTCTCCTGACGTGCACGTTCTCCCAAGGGCAGGCGCATGCTTCCTCTCTGGGGCCACCTCTCTGTACCTCGGGAATATTTCCCCTGCTCAGAGCAGCGTTCAGAGCTTTGAAAGATGGACAGCAGAGTCTGCTACGCACCTGGGCTCCTTGTTGTCCTTGCCGGCTTGGCTGTGCGCAGTTGCCCGTCCCTTAGAGGTCTCTTTCCAGCTTGCTTCTCTTCCTCTCTGGTTGCCAGTCGCTCCCCTCTTCACAGGATGCTTTTTGCTTCCTGCTTTCATGTGAGGAGCCGGGCAACCTTTCCATTCAAGAGTATTGTTAGACAGGTAAAGCCATGCTAAACTTGAACCAATTCTGCTCTTAACCAAAGCCGTCTCATTTTACCTGCGCTCCTGGGACGAGCTCTGCAGGCGTTCGCTTTCTGGTGCAGCTAGAAGCACCTGCCATGGAAATGTCGCAGTTAAGCAGTGGCAAGGACCTACCTGCCCCATTGCTCCCTCAGCTCAGAAAGGCAGATCCCTCGCATGGGTTTGTGCAGCTCAGCTGAGGCGGTTCTGTTGGGATCACTGCACAAAGCGCCATGGCCAACCGGCATCAGCCTTCCTCCGTGCTTTTGCAGCGCTGCAGGCTGCTGCATGACCTTGCTAGTCCCTGCACCGGCAGCAGTCCCACCTTCTGAGGGGGAAGGCTTTTGTGGTCATGCTGTTTGTGGCCTTGACATACCTCTGCTGTTTCTGCTTCCACCTTGCCTGATGCCCCGGCAAGGCCAGCCTCCTCCTCCTCAAAGAGTTCCCCATGGTGGTCGATGAGGAACTCCACCAGCTGCGTCACCTGCACACAGCAAACCATTGGTTTCCACCTAGGTGCCTAAAAAGGGGTCAAACAGCCTCCCCCGCTGCAGACCCTTGCTTCTGCGCACAAAGCTGCAGCTGTGCGCAGGGCTGCTCTTCCCGGCACCTCTTCCCGTCCACCAGCGTTTGCCCAAGAGAGGAGGCAGCCAGGTCCCTGTGAGCAGCAAAGCTCGGGTGGGTCCGGAAGGCTGTGGGCAGCTGGTAACCAGAGCGTACCTTCTGCGTCACCTGGACCAGCCTCTCCAGGGGCAGCGTGTGCTCCTCGGGTGGGCTGAGGAGGTTTGTGCCCATGCAGATGGCCAGGTTGTGGGCCGTCATCTTGCTGGTGGCCTCGTTCCTGCTGATGTCTTGCAGCAGGGACAGCAGGTGTTTGAGGAGGAGGAGGCTGGCTTGGGGCAACTTGCTGGCCACCCTGAGGGAAGAGGAACACAACGGTCATAAAGGAGACGCTGTCAACACAGGTAGCCCAGGCTGATCTCCCCCAAGCCCAGCCAAGGGAAGGCTCCCTGGCAATGCCTGGTCTACAGCAGAAGGACTGCCTTCCCTGAGGTACGGCCACCTCCCTCCCTCCCTGCCCTCCTGGCTAGAGTCCCTCCATGGAGCAAACCCCAACGCCTGCCCAAAGTGCTCCAAGGACAGAAAGGCTTTGTTGTGCCATTTTCCCTCAAAACACGACCCCATAGCGGCCAGGGGTGGCTGGCACAGAAGACGGCCTTTTCAAGGAGGCCATTGCTTTGCAGGCAAGTGCCGGCCTCTGCCAGTCCCTGCGCAGCAGGCAGGCTGCCAGCCACACTTACTCTTTCAGTGCCGCCAGCTTCTCCTGCCTGCTGGTCATCTGCAGGGCGCTCATCCACTGCTCGTAGAGCTGTGCCTCCGGGAGCTTGGAGGGCATCTTCCGGAGGAAGTCCTGCAATGGCAAGGGCTGTGGGTGAGGCTTTGAGCACTCCCGCGGGGAGCACAGGCAGCATCCCCGGCACTCTGGCTCACGAGCAGGCAGCCGTGTTTTGTCTCCTGCTCTTGCAGGTGCCCATGGGCAGCGAGAGAGCCGGGAGGTGCCGAGCCCCAGGTCAGCAGGGTTTACCTTCAAGATGGCGGCCAGCAGTTCCGCGGGCTGGCTTTCAAGATGGACCTCCGCCCCGCTGTCGAGGGCCTCCCTGAGCTCCCGGGAGGCACACTCGCTGGCCGCCAGCCGGAAGATGCCCTCCGTGGATGGCCCATGCTGGTGCAGAAGAACCAGCAGGTCCTGCGGGACACAGAGGAGGAGAGTTGCTTGGCTGGAGACAGGCCCTGGGGCAGGCGAACCTACCCTAGGGGCAGGAGCAAGCGTGGGCAGCTCTGCGGCTCTCACTGGGGCAGGACACAGGGGTGGGTGACATGGCAGGAGTCAGCTTTGTCCCTGAGCCCCACCTGGGGTCCCTCTGCTTGGGCCAGCACCTCTGTGGAGGAGCCAGAGGGATGGGCACCCCCTGGCCAGGCATGCTTACCTGGATGGGCTGGGGCAGGGTGCCGTCCTGGCTGCAGAGAGCTGCCAGGGGCCGGCCAAAGAGAGCCCCGCTGCCGCCAGAGCCCGATGGCTTGGGCTCCTCTGCAGCCGCCGAGGTCCCTCTCTGGGCAAAGGGCCACGGCAGACGCATCCTCCACCTCCCGCGGGTCCCACCTGCTGTCAAGGAAAGGAGAGCAAAGAGACATGGAGGAGATGTGCCAGGCAAGCGGTCCCGCACCCTCTCAATGCCTCCCCGACTGCCAAAATCAAGGGAGAGGCATCTTTTGGGAAGGAGGGGCCCTGAGGGCTCAGCTCTCTCCTGCCACAGAGCCATGGGGATGGACGTGCCCGGCACAAAGCAGCAGCAGCCCCGGTGCAGCACGAGTGGCCGCCTGCGAGAGGAGAAGGACTGTCCTGTCGCTGGCTTCTCCAAACTCACCAGCCGCGTGGCCAAGTCCACCTGGGCTGCCAGAGGGGACGGGAGGTGGCTGCTGCTTGGGACCAGCCTGCAAGAGATGCGCTGCACTCAGCGCAAGCTGCATCAGCCCTGGACGTGTGTGAGAGGTGGAGATGGCCGAGACTGCAGCCCGGGCGATCCTCACCTCTGCCTGGCCCTGGACCAGCCTCTCCAGGCTGCTGGCACGGACTGTCGTCGCCTGGGCAAGGGGCAAAGAGCAGAAGGTGAGAAGCCACGCAGCTGCTGCTGGGCTGGAGCAGGCTGTGGGGGCAGAGCGGGAACGGGAGGGACACTCACAGGATTGCGGCGTCTCAGCTCCTTCAGCAGGAGCTTGAGGGAGGGCAGCAGGGTGACGCGGGCTCCCTCCGCTCCTTCTGGTGGCCTGTGTGCGGGGAAAGGGCAGAGAAAGAGCTGTGTGAGACCCAAGCCGCCTTGTCCCTCTCCTGCCCGCCCGGGGAGCACTCCCAAGCTGCCCCGAAGCAGCCGGGGAGCGTGCGGCGGTGGAGCGGAGAGCAGGGGCAGTGGTGAGGCCGGGGCTGGGCAAGCGTTGGCTGGACACAGCTGGGCGAAGCAGCTGCGCCAGCTGTGCCCGCTGGACAGGTGCCCGCAGCCGTGGGGGCACCTCTCCCCAGCTGGGCAGCGGTGTTTCGGTGCGGTCCGGCTGCGCCTGGAGCATCCCCCCGTGCTGTGAGCCCGGGTTCCCCAGGCGGCACGGCCAGGCAGGGCTTACCCAAGCAGGGCGCTGAGCCAGAGCTCCTTCACCAGCCGGGAGCTGCAGCAAGAGAGGAGAAAGAGCCTGAGTGCCCACTGCTCGCCAGGCTGCGGGTAGAGCTGCGGGCTGCGGCACAGCCCTGCCCCGTGGGGCGGCCACAGAGGCAGGAGAGAGCCTGTGGGGCAGGAGAGAGGCGCAGAGCCTTGGCACCGACACTCACTGGAAAGTGACCACGCAGGAGCCACAGGGCCAGAGCAGGACAAGGGACTTGGTGTCCTTGCCTTCCTCCTCCTGGGCAACATCGCCGGCTGCCCCCTTCCCGCTGCTGAGCACCCGCAGCGTGGCCAGGGCCAGGCAGAGCTGCGGGCGCGGGGCGCTGCCACGTCTGCAGAGAGGAGCGACAGGAGTGAGCTGGAGGTGGCCGAGCCCGGTGGCTCCCCTGGAGCCTGCGCCTGCGGCCATGGGTGCATCCAGCAGCAGGGCACCGGGTGCCCGGGGCTGCTCCTTGGGTGTCCTTGCCCTGTGGCCAGGGCCAGGGCTTGGGAGGAAAGGCAGCTGGGCTCTGCCAGACTTACTTGGCCTTGGCGATGGCCAGTGAGTCCCGGAAGAGGAGGAGGTCCCTGGTCCTCGTGCGCTGGCCCTGGGTCACCCGCAAGCGCTGCCGCTGCAGCAGCTCGGGTGCTGCTCCGGCAGGCAGGCCCTGCTGCACTGGCTCCGGGTCGTCCCTGCAGAGCAGACGGCATCGGGCATGATGAGCAAGGCGGCTGCTGCGGGACCCGGCTGTGCCAGCGTGTCCCCGAGCCCTGGCAGGAGCTCACCTGGAGCCGTGGCAGAAGTTCACCTGTCACATCTCAACGACTTCAGGAGGATCCTCACGTGGGACGCAACTGTGGGGGTCACAAGAGTGCCCAGCTGGCCCACGCGAGGCTTCCAAGGGGCTTCCTGGTACCGACAAGCACTGTCACTAGCACGCTGGGTGAGAGCTCGACTCCACTCACAGGTCAAATTTTTTTAAGTCATCTCAGGAGATATTTTTTGCTGTTAAAGTTTTGTGGAACATCAGCAGGTCACGGCACATCCATAGCACAAACTCCTCTCGAGTTTTATTATAGGTGTGCAGCAGAAGAAAAAAGTAACACTGTAGAAAGTGTATTTGAAGTTATTTCCAAGCTTCTGACAACACAACTGATTGGAATTAATAATACAGGTTCAAAAAGGCCAAATGCTGTGTTGTGCACTTAGGCCATGACAACCACATGCCACGTTGGAGGCTTGGGAAGATTGCCTGGAAAACTGCTCAGCGGAAAAGGACCTGGGATTGTTGGTTGACAGCCAGCTGACTATGAGCCAGCAGTGTATCCAGGTGTCCGAGCAGGTCAACAGCATCCTGGCCTGTATCAGGAATAGTGTGGCCAGCAGGTCTAGGGAAATGATCATCCTTTAGTAATTGGCACTGGTAAGGCTGCACCTTGAATACTGTGTTTATTTTTGGTCCCTCTCTACAAGAAACACATTAAAGTGCTGGACATGTCCAAACAAAGGCAACAAAGCTGGTGAAGAGTCTGGAGTATCAGTCTTATGAGAGAACTGGGGTTGTTTAGCCTGGAGAAAAGGAGGCTGAGGGGAGACCTTATCACTCCCTACAGCTACCTGAAAGGAGGTTATAGAGAGGTGGGGGTCAGCTCTTCTCCCAAGTAACAAGTGATAGAACAAGGGAAAATGGCCTCAAGTTGCAGCAGGGGACTTTTAGATTGGATATTAGGAAAAATTTCTTCAACAAAAGGGTTGAAGAGTTGGGAAGCATTGGAATAGGCTGCCCAGGGAATAGGTTGAGTTACCATCCCTGGAGGTATTTAAAAGATGTGTAGAACTAGTGCTTAGGGACACGGTTTAGTGGTTGACATGTCAGTGCTACGTTAACAGTTGGACTCAATGATCTTAAAGGTCTTTTCCAACCTAAACAATTCTATGATTCTTCTGAATCAATATAAAATGTTCGAAAGTGAGAGAACACAGTAATCAGTGGGAGCTGCCAAAACTAATTTGAATCATAGAATCATAGAATCATTTAGGTTGGAAAAGACCCTTGGGATCATCAAGTCCAACCATCAACTCCACTCTACAAAGTTCTCCCTTACACCATATCCCTTAACACCACATCTAAACGAGTCTTAAACACATTCAGGGATGGTGACTCCACCACCTCCCTGGGCAGCCTATTCCAGTGTCTGACCACTCTTTCTGTGAAGAATTTTTTCCTAATGTCCAGCCTAAACCTACCCTGTTGCAGCTTGAAGCCATTCCCTCTTGTTCTATCGTTTTTCCATGAGAATTCTATGGGGGACAGTGTCAAATGCTTTTCGAAAGTCTAGGTAGACAATGTCCACAGCCTTTCCCTCATCCAATAATCGGGTCATCTTGTCATAGAAGGAGATCAGGTTTGTCAGGCAGGACTTGCCTTTCATAAACCCATGCTGACTAGGCCTGATCCCCTGCTTCTCCATTTGTAATGGCACTCAAGATGATCTGCTCCATGACCTTCCATGGTACCGAGGTCAGACTGACAGGCCTATAGTTTCCTGGATCCTCCTTTCTGCCTTTCTTGTAGATGGGTGATACATTTGCTACCCTCCAGTCCATTGGGACCTCCCCAGTTAGCCATGACTTCAGGTAGATAATGGAAAGTGGCTTGGCGAGCACGTCTGCCAACTCTTTTAGCACTCTTGGATGTAACCCATCCGGTCCCATAGACTTGTGCGCATCCAAGCGGTGTAGCAGGTCACTGATAACTTCCTCTTTAACTGTGATGACCTCATTCAGCTTCCCCTCCATGTCTCCTAGCTCACGAGGCTGGGTGCCCAGGGAACAGTTAGTTCCACTGCTAAAGACTCAGGCAAAGTAGGCATTGAGCACCATTTGGGATCATAAGGGAGGAATGTGTGGAACCAGTTGCAAACGTGAAAGAACAAATGTTAATCTGAGTTTACTCTTTTTGTGGTGCTGCATTTGGAGCTATTAATTTTCAATATAATTATCTCATAGGAATGGTAGATGCTAAGTAGTACATATGAAACCTATGCATCTAGGAATAAACAAAAAAAAAAAGTATACTCATGTTGACCTTGTCTTTTAAGGTTAAAGAGTGCCTCATAGGATACTTTCACTCATTAAATGATACGCTGGCAGATGACCTTGTAAATGTTTATGCATTTCCTTCCATTTTTTCATTTTAGAGTTGTCCTGATTAAGTGCACTGGAATCACTATATATTAATGTGACAGCTCAAATTACGGGTAGCTTGTAGAATAAAAAAGAAGATAAATTGGATAAATGGGTTATACTGGGATAGGTAAATTAATTAAGTTTCTAGGGAAAAACAGAGTCTGTCTAATACTTAAATATCTGGAAGGTGATTATTTGTAAATAAATAATGCATAGAGAATACTCTTAATAAATGTAGTTCACCAGATTTACTATTCTCTCTGCCAGCAAGTATTTTGCAATAATTTCAGCAGAATGTTCCAAACTGACATCTAACCTAAATCTTCACCACTTTGCTCATCCGTCTCCTCCAGTTTTCTCAATTCTTGCATTTGTGAGTCAGCGCCTAATAGTAATGACTGTTATAGGTCCTTTTGTATTCCAAGGATAATTAAATATGGAAATATAACCTTACTTACAATAATGCCAGAATGTCTCAATCTTGTTTTGGGGTGGCTGTCTTGAAGGTGAAGGAGAAGCTTAATTTTATCAGCCTTTTAGTTCTTATCTTCTCACTTCAGATCTCTAAGTGCTGCAGTATTAGACCACTTGTACTTATGGTTTTGTGATGCGGACTTCTGTCCACCATGTCCAAAACTTCTGCAGTAGCCACTGCTGTCAATGCATAAGGATTTTCATGGACAGATGGAAGGTGTATTATTATTTTAACCTCCTAGTATACTTCTTCTATTCCAGTTGAAGGTTTTATATTGTGAGATTTGTTTAGAGTGTCAGACAGTCCTAACAAAATTTGGATTTACAGCTCAATCTTGCCTAATCTGTCAAGATACCAAATAATTACTTTGAGGTCTGACGTAAGAAGAATGTCAGAGTGCTGCATAAGGAAGAATCAGCCTCTAACTGGGGCAACACATTAGGAACCTAAACAAATCATGTTCCACTTAGTATAGTTCTGTCTCTTTAACAATATAACTTTCCCACAAACAGTTAAAATAATGTCAATAAAGCTGGTTCTATTTACTAAGGTAGCATAGGATTCTCACTAAGATTTAGTCATTTCTACACTTGGAATATTCTGAAACAAGGACCATGTTCCTGTCATGGCAAATTAGGTAAACATGGCGAAACACAGAGTCATGGGATGATGAAACATTAAAGAGTACATTATTAGCTGATGTCTTTTTCATTTTATTTTTCTTCAGTGACATTTAACAAATTGAATGTTAAATGCTGAGAGACACAAAAATGCTTTGTTAAGTTACTAAAAAACAGGGAGAAAAAGTTCCCTCAGCTGGTGTGTAATGTAGTAATACAAAGCTGAATTTAGTGATAGGTTTTGGAGGTGCTGTTTGAGGTCCCTCATCCCCCAGGTATGTTGGAGATTGCTGCTCCAAAGTAAAGTCTATGTGATTTATTAAGTTTCTTGTATACTTTTGCAGAATTACTTCAGGAATCTTTAATTTTGCCTTTTCCATGTCACATGAGGACTTTTGGGAATCACAAGACTCCGCAAAAAGAAATGCAGCCATTCTGAAATCCACATACCTCAGAAGGTACTTCTCTGTCATCAGCACATAGCAACGTCTTGAACGAACAATGGGAAGGGCTTTTCCATGTTAAGTATGTTAACTTCTGCTCTGGCTCCTCCTAAGTCACATTTCTGAATTATAATTTAACTGTGTGACTAATGTTGTATCTGTAATACTAAATAAGACACTAGGGGCATGGGACAAGGGACTTGAAACTCTACCTCTGTCTCAGGAGTGTAATTGTTTACCTCTGTGTGATTCAAATCTTGAAATATACTGTTACACCCCTGTGTTTATACTATACATTTGGGTACAGATCACTGGCTTTTCTTGAAGAGGTTCTTCTCTTTCTGAGTGGCAACTGTGGTGAAAGGAGTAAACACAATTTTCGAGTCCTGCGGTGATGAATACTTCAGGGATGTTTGATTTTTAAGACAAAATCCATTTACTATGAAATGCATAAATAACTCTTGGTGTATACTTAGAAAATTCTTTTATATAGAATAATCTGGCATTAAATTGGCCAGTAAATGAAGGAGATAAAACTGAACTGAACTATTGTACTTAGTGGTGAGGTCATTTACATATGAGCATGAAATGACTTGTAGTCCTGGTGACGTATTACA
The DNA here is from genome assembly GCF_964199755.1 of Larus michahellis. Classification (NCBI taxonomy): domain Eukaryota; kingdom Metazoa; phylum Chordata; class Aves; order Charadriiformes; family Laridae; genus Larus; species Larus michahellis. The sequence continues at coordinate 178,054,378 of NC_133896.1, forward strand.
TGAAGTGCATGAGTTGTGTCTCCCTGTCCATATGTGCTAGATTCTTTTCTTTCTCTCCTTACCTCTGTCCCAGTTCTTTTCTCTGCTTCTCCTCACCTTATCAGAACAGGAGGTCCTAGCCCTGAGGTGTTGTGGTACTATGGTTTATTCCTGAAACAGTAACCCATACATTTCAGAAGCAAGGCTTCAGGCAATCAGGACCAAAGAACCCAACACATCCTGATTGTTCATGATGCAGGAGTTTGAGAAATAGGAAGTATGGAAACAGCAGAGTGGAAATGCACAAATATACACTGGGGGCTGCCTGCCTAGAAAGCAGCTTTGCAGAAAAGGGCCTGGGGCTACTGGAGGATGCCAAGCTGAACAGCAATGTACCCTTGCCATGAAGAAGGAAAATGGTATCATGGATTGCATTATGAGGTTGCCGGCAGGTCAAGAGAGGCGATCCTTCCCCTCTACTCAGCACTGCTGAGGCCACTCCCGCAGTACTGTGTCCAGTTCTGGGCTCCTCAGTACAAGACACACTGGAGAGAGTCCAGCAAAGGGCCATGAAGATGGTGAAGGGGGTGGAGCATCTCTCCTGTGAGGAAAGACTGAGAGAGCTGGGACTGTTTAGCCTGGAGAAGAGAAGGCTTGGGGATCTTATTTGTGTGTACACATACTTGAAGGGAGGGTGCAAAGAGGAGGGAGCCAGGCTCTTCAGTGGTGCCCAGTGACAGGACCAGCAGCACAAACTGAAACACAACTTCAACATCAGGAAACACTTTTTTAATGTAAGGGTGACTGAGCACTGGTATAGGTTGCCCAGAGAGGCTGTGGAGTCTCCCTCCCTGAAGATATTCAACAGCTATCTGGACATAGTCCTGGGCAAATGGCTCCAGGTGGCTGTGCTTCGGCAGGTGCGTTGGACCAGGTAGCTTCCAGCGGTCACTTCCAACCTCAGCCGCTTAGTGATTCTGTGAAAGGCTAAGGGGCATGTGGCATTTAGAATTAAAATCTTTATTTGGGGACGGAGGGTTAGAGAATGGAGATGCCAGGAACATCGTGCTGGGGACCTGGCTTAGGGAATGAATTTGGAGAATGGTGGCTGTATACAACTTTGCAACACAGTTCAGAAAAGAGTTTGATGGTGTCTGCTGATCTTAGATTGATCTTTTGGGTGGTGGGGAATATAATTATTTCAGGCAGAGGGAGCAACATTTTTGCTGATTTCACACATGTTGGAAAGAAGGTTTCACTATAGGAGCCCTTGTGTAAAATAACCATCACCCTTACTGCCTTCTCTTGAAATATTTCTTCTGCCTCATCCCCTTACACAGAAGCAGACAAGTATCTCTACCTCCTGGACACATGATTTTGAAGTACAGAAGGCAGCTTCAGTGCCTTCTAATTGCAAAGTAAGTAAGCTGCTAAACCATGGCCAGAAATGTAATTCAATATATATTTCCTCTTCAGCAATAGCTAAAGCTTTACAGTGGCTGGAATAAAGAGTCTTCCTACAGAACTTGGTGACTGCTGTGAGGCAGCTACGTGCTCCCACTGATTTATACTGTTATTGCCACCGAGTGTTGGCCATCTAATCCAGGATCTTGATAGCAGAAAGGAAGTCAAGCAGCTTAAAAGTTTAGGCATTACAAATCCCAGCACAGCAGCACCCAATTCATTTCATGTATCTTGCCCTTAGTGTCTAACACATACATTTTATCAGCAGCTTGTAGGGCATGCAGTCAGACAATTTCCATTATGGTCAGTGAAATAGCATGGTTAAAATCCTGTGCAATGCTTTATAAATTTAAATTTAAGCATAAATGTTCTGTAACAAGATTATTGTATCTGATCTGATGGTTGGGGAAAGCTCACTCATTTTGTATTGTCAGCACCTGGAGCAGTCATTGATGTATTAAGCTCTTATACAAGTCATGGCATCTTACTTGAACCAACGTGCAGTCACAGGGGATTTCAGTTTAAAGAGTAGATGCAAGATACACATTTATAACAGTGAGGGCAATCAGCTTTGCAATGGATTAGTGAAGAATATGGTAAATTCCCCATCACTTGGAGTGCTTTTATCAATGTCAGATGTCTTTCTAAAAGAAACAACCTATTTCAATAACACTTTGTTAGGTTATATGCACAAATAAGGAGAAAAAATCTACAGTTTTCATGTAGAAAATTGGTTTAGATTAGCACCATTTCCACTTCTAAAACTAAAAAATAAATTTCTAAATTTCTAAAAACTAAAAATAGTTTTTAGCTATTTATGCTAAGTAAGGTTATGAGGAAAAAAAAATAATACTGAGACAGTGGTACAAACTACCGCATTGTTTTCCTCAAAACCACTAAAACAGGAAGTGAGCTGTGACAGTATTGTCCTGAAATCGCTGCTCTAACAGCCGTGCCTCCAGAAGAAAATCCACTTTGCATCTAGGCCAAATCCTGAAAGGCCCGACTCCATGGGTGTACACAAAACTTTTTCTTCATGGAAAAATTTGTTCATATATTTTAAAAACATTGTCATCTCTGCATGCATGTGATGGATCTAGCACTTACCTACACACGGAATAGAGTTTTCTGAAGCAAATCCCTTTTGTCAAAATGGGCTTTGCAAGCATAAACTCTATTACTTACATGTGTGAATGCTTATGCCTACATATTTTAAAGCCCCTTTCAAAATTTAGTCTATTAAATAAACGCGCAAATTAGCAAGACTAGTATGGTTCTCCAGCTGAAAGCTTTCCTTTAAAATAAATGTGATATTTTACTAGAAGTAAATGGAAACACTTAGAGAAGTAGGTTGATAAACAGTATTGAGTTGGGGTAGATTTGTAGCAATTGATGTTTTGACAAAATTGGAGATGCTGAAGCAGGCATTTTAGCTTGACTTAGCTAAAATAATAAATTGCAGTAGCCCAACCTAGACATGACAAAGGCATGAATCAACTTCTCCATCTTCTTCAAGCAAAGATCTCAGGCTTGTAGTGTACCTTTGATGGTGAAAAGGGGTTTGAATATTACATGAAGATGGCTGTCAAAAGGTAGCTCTTAATTCAATATCACATCAAGGGGTTTCATGCTGACAGAGAGAATATGACATTGCTGGTCCAAGAAAATATCATAGAGAAATAACTATGCTCTGTGTGCTTTTTGCAACAATTAGCAAAATGCTGACTTCATTTGTATTGTGATTTGTTGAAAAAAGATACTGGAAATACCTGAGTGTTTTTGAAGCAAAGTATTCAGATGTGTACTAATTTAGATGTAGAAGTCATGCCTACATCCTACTTTTTGAATGAAAATTTTCAATTTATAAAAGCCTGAAGAATCTACCGGTTAAGAACTTCACTGCAAAATTCAGGTTTCAAATATTGAAGCCCACTGTTGCATCTAATGCTATAGTGTATTCCTAAAAAAAGACACATCATTCTTTTTTTTGGTTTTGCTCATTTTCGATGGGATTCATGATTTCTGCTAAATGAACTGAAAATGAACAGACATACAGGGCCTGGTTATATTAGCTACTGCTAGTTTTAGCAGCCCAGAACAAGAAAACTTCATATTTGGGCAGGTATAAAACTTGGATAAACTTTAGCTATTAGAAAAGGTGTGGTAAAGACCTTAAGCCACCACAGCTAGGAAAGGTTTAGTACTGTGACAGTTTTTAGATCTTGCATTTGCTGTCATCAAGCCCAGACGCACATTAAAAACTACCTGAAAATTGCCATTATTTTCAGTAAAATTTGTTCTTCCCCCATTCTTCGATTGCCTTATGCTGATTCTGTCCTTAAGATTGCATCCCAGTGAATCTACAGCCTTTTCTAGGGCATAGCAATCATTTCTCCATTGTCTCCCCTTCTTGTTGTTATATGCAAATCACACATGAATGATGTCTGGGATATCACAGACTGCCAGAAGATTGCCTGCTGACAGTTCTAGGGAAAAATATTGCATAGGGAAAAATGTTTGGGTGTTTTGGGTGTTTGTTTGTTTGAAGACACAGAAAAGACTACTGCGTGGTTCTGTCTATCATAATAATTTGCCAATATATAAGACTACAGTAAAGAGAATCGTCTTTCCTTGCTTATTGAGCAGTGAAGATACATATCAGGAAAAAGCTTTCCAGCCATAAGGATAGTGAAACTACGTGGAACAGATTACATACGGGTGCTCTGGAATCCCCTTACTTGAATATTTTCAAGAATAAATTAAACAGACTTCTGGTAAGTATGATCTTAACCTTATCTCAGAAGAAAAGAAAGGACTAGATGAATCCCTGACTCCTTCCTGTCCTGTATTTAATGACATTTTCAGGTTCAGGTTAAGTTTCTTTCATCAAGCATGACTGAGTTGCAAAGCCTATGGTTTGTAGCATTTGGTATTTGTTAACAACTTTATTTAGTGAGTGATTGCCAAATCCCTTGCAGAAGAGGCTCATCTAATGGAGCCCATCTTTATTCCCTTACTGTTTGAGGCATCATAAGAGCTCTGACAATAACGTGTAAGATATATATTTAATAATGGCTCTATTACAGAAATGGCTCTATCCATAAAAATGGCTCTATCCTCAGGTTTTATAACACGGAATCAGAGGAAGGCTGATGTTAGAAGGCATCTCTGGAGATGGTCTAGTCCAATCCTGATGGTCATTATCTTTGTGGCCCTTTCTTGGACTTGCTCCAGTAAGTTCATGTCTGTCTTATACTGGAGGCCCAGAAGTGGACTCTCACCAGGGCTGAACTGAAGGAAATAATTACCTGCCTTAACGTGCTGGCACCGCTCTTCCTAACAGAGTCCCAGGATGTTCTTGGTGTGGGAGTATAATAGTCAACTTGTGTCCACCAGGACCTCCAGATACTTCTCTGTCAAGCTGCTTTCCAGCTGGTAGGCAGTTAGTACTTGTGCATGGTGGTGTTCCTCCCCTGTGCAAGACCTTGCATTTCTCTTTGTTGAACTTCTTGAGATTCCTGTTAGCAGTTTATCATGTTTTAATAACAATTAAGCTTATGTACCTAACCCAACGGCTGATATGTCACATTTTACCTTTATACTGCTGAGTGTTGTATCAGTCAGCACTTAGTAAATATCACTTCATTTTTTGCAATGTATTTTCTTTATATATTTAGGTAATTAAAAACAAATCAATAAAGCTGGGGTACTTCTAATTTAATTTAACTGTTTCAAGTTAGCTATGCAGTCCAATCTTCAAGTTTATTTATAGGCTTAGGTAAGTCTACCTTAGGAAGGATTAGGGGAAAGGGAGGTCTCCAAAGCACGTTTCATTCCATTCCTGGAAATACATCTATAAGACATGTGTTGAATCACCATCTGAAAATCCTGTTGCTGCTCTTGAGTGACTACAGATGGAACTTGCATGAGCAGTTTAGATTTGTCAACTAGAGATAGATGAGAAGCAGTCACCCTAAATAAGGGGATCTGGGGACATATCGTCATTCTTACCTAACATGGACGAAAAGCGTGTGCGTGTACCCACCAGATAACAGCCCTGTATACAACATTAAATATTTTCGAACCCTCACACCATAAAGTGCTTTGAAATTAATAATGAAATAAAATGCTACAAGAAATTATTTTACAATTATTGACTAAGTATCCCTAAATTTTAAATGCTTGGAATTACGCAGCAGTGCCTTTCACTAAGTTTAAAATACTTTAAAGCAAAGTTTCATGATTTTGTCTAGCCTTACACACTAAAATATGCTCTCTTCAAGTTATCATCTAAATTGTCATCCATACTGGTTTCCAAAGATTGATCCGTTTCTGCCCTACAAGAAGGTAATAAAGAATCAAGTTACATCTGGTTTGATTTCCCTGTAATGAAACAGCCAATTGCCCCATGTCAGAAAAGATGTACTGTAGGTATTCTTCTGGGATTTTACCTGGCTTTTGCCAGTCAATAAAGAAATAAGATCTAACATTTCATTTATAAAACATGAATTCCACTGGGTTGGAGGCATCCGGAATGATAATAGGTTTCTACTCATATACAGAATATTTTAGCAATTTTTTTTTGCTATCTACCATTAAGAAAACAAAAAATACCATCCTTTGTGATTTTTGGACTGGTGTATTTATTTTACAATGCAACAAGACAGTTTTCTACAGTGTATCGCTTACACTGAACTGAATTTATCAGGGAACAGTTAAATAAAATTACTGTAAGAAGAAGCCTCACAAGTGAGATGAAGGATACTCCAGTTTGCAGTATGGGAATTTTTGGACGTACAAATTACCATATTGTAACCAATTTCTCAAGGTACAATTTTTATTCTTCAATTACTTATCTTCTGTGAATATTTCAGCATTTGATTTGACTCAGCTTTTCCCCTGTATTTATCTGTTGCCTTAGTGGTCTCTGTTTTTTAAATTTGACTGTACCACTCCTCATCCAAATCATGCCTTTGATCAGAGGTAGTTCCATTCAGCATTAGGATGGAAAAGATAAGAAGAAATGACTTCCTCTGCTTAGAAAGATAGTACAGCAGCTTTCCTGGAAAGAATACTTCTGTCTGCAGACAATGTTCATTGTTTGCTCCAAAATTCACATCAGAAGTGTTAAAATGATATTAATCCTAACAGCAGCACACGCTTTAACTGAGCCATTAAAGCGTTCAGTTTATCCACTCCCTCTACACCTGATGCTCAACCCGGTGCTTCCCTTGCCCTTACATTCTCTGATTCCTTCTAAAGTTCTATCTCCCTCTTGCCTTAGTGCCCCTAGTGTCCCCGTGCCAACAAGATATCTCCCAGCTATCCCTGCCTTCTTTCACTTCAATGCTTGTCACCTTCTCTCTTGCAATACCCTAGAGACACTATTCTCCTACTTTCTCCAGTGCCCTCTCTGGTCTGTAAACTGGGCAGGAATGTGCTTTTTTGCCAGATGACCTGAGGTAGGTAAATGCTGATTAGGTAGGGTGGCCCAAGTAGCCTGTTCCTCTGCCTGTCTCTTGGCTCGGGGCTGCCAGGTGGACCAAAAAAATGACTCTGCCCCTTGACAGGCCAGAAAAAAAAGTCTAGTGCTGTATGGCAATGTCTCAGTCGCTTTGCAGAAATGTGTTGCTTGTGCATGCCAGAGTCTTGATCCCCCACTCATCCTGGCATATGTTTTTTTCCTCCGAGAGAGCAACGAATCCCCTTTCTATGTTCCTGGGGACCAAGAAGCAGAAAGGTGACGACATGTTTCAGTCAAAATGCAGCCTAGGGCACTTGCTTCTGAATTTCCTTTTTTTAATATAGTCTGTGTCACTCACAGGCTGTATAATAAAGCCTTGGCTCTAGCTGAGAAGGATACAGGTAGGTTAATTAATTAAACATTTTCATACTGAGGGTTACAAGACCTTTCAGGTCCACAGAGAACATACAAATGATACCATCCTCTGGGATAATACATCATGCCTCTTTGCCTCTGTGACCACCTTTATGCATGGCCCCAGTCTGGATTTTTTAATATTTCTGGAGGTTCCTGCTGATCAAACAATGTTCATGAGGTACTTTGACAATTTTTCTCTTAGCCTTTGAAAAACAATTTGTAGTTTTTACATAACTTCATCTCTCACCTACCGTCCATATCTTTACCCGAGGCACGAAAAGCTATCACCACCCAAGTAAGATCAGTTCAGAATAAATCTCCTAGTGGTTAAGAAGAAAATCCCTTCTTAGTGCTCTTCTTTATGCAGTATTTTCTCTTTGCAACCTCTCTTTTTTTTTTTTTAATAAAAACAGATGATATCTAAATAGATGAAGCAAATACAATCTACACCTAAATGACGTTCAACATTATGCCAACTCAGTTCACCACTCCTATTAGCTGTTTTCAAGGAGGTTTGAAGTGACAAGCTTAAAAAATTGCCAAGAACAATGCTCCAGAAATTCAGATGTGAGTGACGAGCTCTGAACTAGCACACTGGCATTGCAAATCTCTTCACTTCATGTGTTCCTTCTTGCTCAACGTGACATCACACTCACCGAGAAATAAACTCTTCTTCTTCTTTCAAATTCTGACACAATTGCAGTGCTGGGGTTGGAAGGTGAAGCTTTTGAGGAGCACCGTAATTTACCATCATGCCAATTCTGTGCTCTAAATTAAGGGTTGCAGTGACAGTAACTATCGAGAAAATTAGGATGCTAACATGGGAAGTCTGCTATGGCAAAGTATTAAAATTTCTCACGACAAGTATTCAGCATTAACAGATGAGTTCCTAGCATCAAGTGGATGCAGAAAGTGAAGGAGCTTGTTAGAACACGAATTAATCTTCATGCTGCAATGGACAGAGATAGTGCTATATTACGAATTTTGGTGGAAAATTTCAAGTCAATTTTTGTTCAGGTTCATAGTTACATACTACAGATTCATAGATGCTGTGTGTTATATATTATGATTTCCTTGAGTAACCTATTATCAGGGTAATGAAGGGGCTTTGGATTTCATTTCAGCCAAATTCAGCCTTGTTTCTCCAAAAGGGATTTGCTTCTTTATATATCATATGAAGAAAAATTGCTCTGAAACGTTGAGATACTGTATTTATATCTATATGTCTGTCATAAGTCTGTCAGTCGGTTGCTTTTGCGGTGCTGCCTTGGGTGGCACTCCTTCTCTGGAGGGGAGGGACTTCTCTCAGAGCAGGTCCAAGCACCAATTTTGCCAGCAAGTCAAAAGGAGGGAATGTAAGAGCAATATTTGTTAAGTGTAAAGTAAAACTCAATTTCAGACATTTTTCCTTTAATGAAGCATTATAGTTTTGTTATTGAAATACACTACATCAGCATAAAGAAACACTTTTAACTGAGACAATCAGTATTGGAAATCATATCTGTTCTCCATAGCAGTTTATTTACATGGTGTGGACAACACAGACAGAAATAGTTTTTGAATAAATATTATTTTGTTACGCTGCTAAATTTATCTTTTTTTTTTTGTATTTCCAGACAGCTAAGGCTGTCTTTGAGCTTAGTATCCTTGAATAAAACTTTTGCAAGTAGGTTCAGCTGGCAGTCAAGTGATTTCCTGGGTTTTGAATTGCTGTGCTATATACTGCAACAGAATTTCTGGTCCGGCTTAATCTTTGTGTGTGGCTCCTCCTAGACAAGTAGGGCTCTGAACTCATTAGACCGACCTGTGAAGATTTTGTTATATGGGTTCATATGTTTCCTGCTGTAAAAAGATGGACATTATTTTTAGCAGCGCCAGGAGGGGAAGGTGCTTTCTGTCATAAGTAGATGTTTTTCAACATATAATGAACTCATGATACCCCTATCCATGCTCCCAATATTTTTTCATTTTTCATTTCTGAGCTTCTGTAGCTCAGAAGTAGATTGTGAACTTATTTATATAGTCAGGCACGTAAAATCTAGCCTTTGAAGTCTGAGCAGCCCTCTCTTGGCTTCTTTTTTTTCACCAGTTGAGATTAATGCTTACTTCCAGAGGACCCTGTTGACCCTGTTTTAGCCGTAGAAGAGGAAGGATGGAAACCACTCCACTAAGAAACTGAAGTGAGATCTTACAGCAACTAGCTGTGATGGTTTCAACAATAGTTCTCATAGGAATTGTGCAAAGGGAGTTTTTCAATTCCACATCCCTTCCTGTTGCTCACATCTGTGAATAACATCTTAGTTTTAAGGGTTTCATAAAAAAATCAAACAGGATTTCCTTTTAGTGCAAGCATAAACTGCTTTTTATTCTCCCTGCCCCATTTTGGGGCACTTTCTTTTCTGGAAGATCAATAGCAATATGTGACCTCTCCCCACAGTTGCTGATACACCTCACCATTTGACTCATTTTTTCATTACTAGAGTCACTACTAATGTGATTTCACTAGTTTCAGAAAAGCTAAGATATTCCCAAAGCTATCAATAGCAAGAGGAGTATAAAGTCTATAATTAGAGCTTACTTTTGCGTTATCCGTTGTATCTTTTCATTCTGGTCCTTGTTTTGCATCCTTATTAAAGCTGAACATGTCCCATTACTTAACCATATACCAGACACTTACCAGAATAATAAAGTGTTCTACACCCAACGTAGTGTGTACCATAGTTTGTACTGCAGCTTTAGTTTGTACTTCTGCTGGAACAATTACTTATTTTATGTTTTGCCATAACAGTGTTATACTGCTCCTATATACACCATAATTGTAAAACATACTGTGCTTCTGCATTCATTTAAAGAGCAACTACTTGGTAAGTACAAAGTAATTAAGCAATAAGACATGACAGGCAGTGCATTTCTGGGGAATTATTACGCTTCTCAGATGTCTTGAAAGATACGAGGCTAAAGGTTGAGTGACTTCAGCCACCTGAGAAGTGGAATAATCCCCTAGAAATGCATTGCTTACCATGGTTTATTGCTATTATGAAATGGAAATTATGAAATGAAAATAGGAGGAAAAGATTAGATCTGTGCATTTATGGAGGATTACTTATACAGGTATGACATCACTGTCAGCTCTATATGTGTCCAGAGAGTTCTTAAAGACATTTTAGAATTAGCACGTGAACAACACAACTCATCCGAAACTGCTGTTTCAGCACTCCTCATTACCAACTTTATCTAGACCAGCCCCCCAACATTTCCCTACAAAATCATATTTGTATTCTCCGTACAGACTTTGTCTCTGACACTAATCACACAACCTCAGGGGGTGTGGTTATTCTGAAATAATCATACCCCCTGGAGGATTGGAGGCATTTGGTTGCTTCCTTGCCTTGTAACACCCCAAGGTCATTATCTCATGATAATCACATCTCCTGGAGTTGCCTTATTGCTTAAGTGTAACACTAAATTTTAATTACAATGAAATAGAGCTCTTCTGGTAGTTTATACAACATCCTGTGTGCGCAAAGCCAGATGGAAATAATGCCTAGCTTTTACTGTAATAGCATGTGGTGGGCTTGTGCTCCAGTGCAATAAATGATTATGTTTTGGTTGTTTTTTTGATGAGAAAATCATTTTGAGCTGAAGTCGCAGCATACTACTATCAAATTTAATTCGGGGTCTTATTATTGTTCTGATTTGTTGTGAATTCAATTTAAATTAAAAGATATAGTGAAGAAATAAATCAATAATGTTCTAAATCTCTGATACTACTAATACTCACTACTGAGCTCCACTTGAGTTTGCTGAAGATGGGGAGCATAGCGTTTTGCTCTTTCGGCATTTCAAAGAGCCGTCAGTAAGTAATTACCTTTGCACTGAAAATTGAGATGGAGATTTCCTGAGAAAGGTTTAATTTTGTAATGGGATCCAAATTTTGAAGTCCATGAGGTCCTTCTCTTGTCAAGCAGAGTAAACTACTACATGATGCTTTTGCTTAAGAACATACCTATGTATGTATTTATTAAATATTTTCAGTTGTTTCCACAGCAAGATCTTAAAATGTTTTTAAACCACTTTCTGCTTTAGCTAGAGAGGTTGTGATGTTTTGTATTTACCAGTCCTCTGACAGGACGTTATATTTGGGGGTATAGAAAATGTAATTTTTCAAATCAAATAGCTGCAAACATATAAGATAATATTTAAATCCAATAACTTAAACAACAACAACAAAAAAAGAAAACAGACAAAATCAAAAGCAGCAATTCTGTTGGACTACGTAGTACCTTCTGAATGCATCATGTTTATAAGTGCTTCTGCAATGCTTTGATCCCAATTAGAACTGCAGTTATATCTTGAGCCTCTAGAGATAAATATTTGCTGCTCATTCTTAGTAACTGTCTTGCTATAACACAGTATTTTTTTAGAGAGCTTTTAGGGCTTTAACGGAGTTGTTTTCCTTCTGTTATTTTTTTCAGATATTTTAGACAAAGACGACAATATGAAATTGTTTGTGAGAATGATCAAACTATATGATCCTAGTTTTGTAATGTTTTATTTCACTGTGTTATCTTCCTGCACTGCAACTTAGTCAATTAAATGTTAAAATTGCATTTAGCTCTTGAAGGTGTATGTCCTGACATTTTTATTGTTATTAGTATAATTTTTATTTTGTTATTAACTCAGCATGAAAATGAAAGTATTACATTCTGGTATGATCACAGCTTAGGTGTGCTGCTTAAAGTGGAGTTCCTAGCTATTCGCTTAGAGCGGAGATTTTCCAAGTCTCCTTATGGATCAATGCCTTTTCTCCCACCCAGCAACATGTTCTTGGAAACCGGTGACCACTTTCCAGCTGACTTGTTAAGAATGGATGTTATGACGATATTAAGATTTTACACGTTCCATGAAATGAGTGGCTTTCGAAGAAGAGGGTCCTTATTAGCATTCCTCATCAGGAAATGCAGAAAATTTTCGTAGTGAGGATAAAACTAACAAAACATTCTTTGGTACACCTTACAGGACTGGTATGTGAGAGACGTTAGAAATTAAATTTCATTAGTTCTATTTCTAAGGGATGTATTTTTAAATTATTTTTTTCCAATGTTCTCTTTGAAGAGAGACAAAGTCTTTCCATATAAACCCTGTGAAATCAGTAAGTCACTTCAGGAAGAGTCAGTTCTAGTCTGCGGTAAGAGAGATCTGTTGATTTCACTAAGGTTACGGTGATGTGGCAAATAGTAAAATTTGACCAATCCTTGCGATACAAAGCTAAATTGATTCTGTAGTATGGGACAATGAAATTTAATCTGCTTTCTGCTGTCACCAACAAGGGTTCATTATTTTTTAGTAGTATCGATCCTGAATTGCCTAATAAAGAAAGAGATTTTTTATTTTTGTCACCTTGTTCGGGATTTTTTTAATAATAATAACAATAATAATAGTAGTAGTAGTAGTAGCAGTAGTAGTAGCAGCAGCAGTAGTAATAGTAGTAGTAGTATTAGGAAACAAAATTATTAACTGTTGCACGAAGTAACCATATTGTGAATATTTCACCCTTACCAAATCCCCTTATCTTGTTCTGCTCTTACACATAGGTCATATTATGCACTGCTTTGTGCTAGTTTGACAAGAACTAATGTGGATACTTAAATATTTTAAAGGCTGCACATTTCAGAATGATAAAATACTCAACTGATCTTCCTTTCCTGTTGAATTTGTGGTTAATGATAAAATAATTTAATCCTTTTTTTTTTTTGTCTATTAGTTATTTTAACAATAAACACTAAATGTTCTTTTGAGGAAAAATCTTCAAATAAGGCCATGCAATGACACTTTTAAACTACCGTTGGTTTTTATTCAGCCATAAAATCTATCTTTCATATAGAAACCCACTTACATGTCTTACTTCAGTGAAGGTTATTTGTAGACTGAAGGTCTTTTCTTGTCAAGATATGATGAATACCATGTGTGAAGACAGAAGAGCATCAGGACCTGTATTAGCCGGAAAACCCACTGATCTGTGAATAACCTAAAAAAGAAAACCTGAAGATTAGCAACGTCGCTTTTAAGAATGATCCATCAAATTCAACAAGCAGATTCACAGAGATGAATCATCTAGTTCCTTTTATTCCAACAATACAGTAAAGGTTATTTTCCTTCCTTACAAATAGAAGTTCTGAAATACAAGAAATAGAGACTTGTGAGTCTTTTTCAGTCATAAGGCAATGATTCTACATTTTTCATTCAATGTGCTTTTTAAACATTTTTTCCTTTTATTTTTCAATTGAAGTAGGTGTGGCTTAGCCCATCTAGTACACAGCTAAACTGTGTGATTATGTCCCATTTTTAGATGAGCTTATATTTTCCGTAAAGATTAAGTCCTCTGTCAAAACCATTTCAAAAAGCACAAAAACTAATTATGCATTTTTAGCACTTTTTTTTTACTTTATCACAATGTATCTAACTACGGCTTCCTCCTACCTTGAAAATCCAGTGGGACCATTGTGATAACCTTCTCTGATGTCTGATAAAGACCATGGCATTATCCTCAGGTCTCTCCTCTCCTCTCCTCTCCTCTCCTCTCCTCTCCTCTCCTCTCCTCTCCTCTCCTCTCCTCTCCTCTCCTCTCCTCTCCTCTCCTCTCCTCTCCTCTCCTCTCCTCTCCTCTCCTCTCCTCTCCTCTCCTCTCCCTGCCCCTAAGCTGACTCTGACCCAAGATTCAATAATGCCCATTAAAGAAAAATCTATTCAAACCATTGGTGAACTATTAACTGCCCTTACCATGGAAATTTACTCAGAAATTCTTACACGGAGATAGAAATTTCATGTCAAAATTTCTGGTTTTAACTTCTAGCCATTGAATGTTTGACTACCAGACTGAAGGGGCACTGCTAAGCAATTCTTGTTTTAGAAGCAATTTATTTTAGGCTGTGATCCTGTCTTAGCACTGTATTTGATAAACAGAAAGAGATGGAACTTTTCACTACTTGCTACTCCTTAGATTATTTTTGCACACCTTCTCTCTGTTTTGTCAACATCCATTTGAACACACCATTTCTGGTTTACAAAAAGATGATGATTGATGTATGTTAATAATCAAATCTAAGTCAATAGATTACTTTGACTGACCAACGCCTATAAAATCTGCCCTGTAATCATTGTTTGGCATAAAAAATGCGGGGGAGAAACAATACTAACTGTGATTGAAACTGTTTTATTTTCTGTTGGCTTTACATTCCCCTTTTTAACATTGGTTTAATGTTTGTAAAGGTTGCCTTACAGCACCTATACCGATTCAGATGCAGCTGGGATTCTCATGAGAATTTTGCACCTTGCTCCTATTTCTGGGAGGACAAGGCCCTAAACCACCTTGAAAAAGAACATGGAGAATTTAGATGGGAGGTTAATTTTATAACTTCTGTGCATTTGGAAAGTAAATGGCCTATCTCCAAGCAGCAGCTCTTACATTCTAGAAAATAGGGTAGGTGGATTATCATTATGGGATAAATGGAGAACAAATTAAACAGAGTGTTTGAATGAAATTACAGTAAAGCATATCTTTTATTTCTTTAATGGGGGAGAAGTGAACAGTCAGTGACGAGGTCATGGGAAGCAATTAATTTTTACAAGGGTTATGAGCAGAATGCAAAATTTTATCAGTTAACTTTCATCAGTCAATAAGAAGATACGATAAGCAAGTTTAAGTATGGGTATAATACAAATGTCTGCACACCCAAAGGGGTCCTCTGCTTGCGCTTACTGAAGATGCCCTCCACTATGCAGGGTAAACATTTTACCCCTGTTACTGCTGAACAAGCAGCATTGCTGTAGATGTCTGTGTGGCAGGGGAGGGGTGACCAGTGTGACACATGGCATACCCACCAACCTGGGTGATGCTGAGCTCAGGGCTACTCCTCTGCATTTCTGGCACTCGAAGGCACAGGGATCCTGAATTCCTCAGGTTATGAGTTTACAGATGGAAGTTAAAGAAGTTGTCTTTTCTTGTAATACACCACACTTCAGCTCAAGGCCAGAGTTTGAATCAGTCTACTCTTAACATGCATTCTCTCGCTGAAATAGTTTTCCTAAAAAAAGCTCTAGACAAACAACTTTTATGTACTTCCGCCTTTCCTTTTATCTAAGTAACCCCAAATTTTACCAGGCACAATAAACTTTTCAACTACGAACAAGGGAATTACAATAATTTTTAGGAGTCATCGGGCGGCAAAGTTCTATTTCTCTTCCCTTTAAATAGCTAATAATTATTTATACTGGGATGGGAAGCTTTTTGATAATGTTATTTATACAGAAATTTTCATTATGAAAATTAAATAAAAAAATTAGCACTCATGTAACATAGCTAATGATTTATAGTTGCAGGAATGAGAACATTATGGCTTGAACAACCTCAGAATATTTGGAATAACCTTGAGGGTCTTTCAACACTTAAGTATCATCCATTTAAAGCTCTTAAAACTAATAAAAGATGAGCACAAAGTCTAATCTGGGGTATTTGTAATCAATTTTCTATTTAGAGGGGCTTCAGGCTGTGTATTTAGAATTTAAGTTTTTGTGAGGGCCAGGCTAAATATTTGCCCTTTTTTGACGCCTGCAATCAAGTAACTCATTATAAAAATACTGGGGTTTGCCCTGATGACATAATGAAACTAAGCATGGCAGTGTAACCAAAGAACTGCAGAAGAAGGAAATTCCACTGATTTTAGGTAGCTTAAACAGTGAAAAGGCCTTGAAACGTATGTCCCACCAACAGGAATAGTCATAAATCATGTGAGAATGCAGAAGAAGAGGCTGTCAATGGTGCTTAAACGCAGGACTGCAGCAAAGTGAAAAGCACTAAGTTAGAATTTGGCAGTGAAAGGCTACCTGTATTATTGATTTGAACTTGAGTTTAAACAGCCACCCCTTCAATTTAATATCCCATTCTGATGACGTTAAAGCAAACTCACTCCTAAATAAAACAGGGAGTTAAAGAGACATGTTGCTTGATATAGCAAAACAATGAAACAATTTAATTAGGCAATAATGTTTCTGGCACTGGAGTATACACAGCAATAAACTGCTTTTGCAGTTGATTAAGTGCTGAAGTGAAGCAGAGCGTGAAATCTTTCTCAGAGGAAGGAGCTGCCTCTGGATCTTCCCGTTACCTGTGGATCTCCCCACACCAGCGAGGCAGCAGGTCTCACTAACGATCCTCCTGTGACTCAGCTGTGGGTGTTGGGAGCGTGGGCCTTCAGAGGATCCAGATCAGTACTGACTTTGCTTCTCTTTGGTTTTTGCATCACTGTGTGCTCCTGCAAGCAGGTCCCAAAGTGACTTTTCACCCCCTGGTTACTTACCCTCTGCTTTCATATAGAATGCAGTAAAGCTATGGTAACACAACCTGGGAGATACAGGCACCCAAAAAACCACCCACGCTCAACAGCGGGTTCTGCTTCTGCCCTATACATTTCAAATAGTCTGGGCAAATAGTTTGGTAACTTGGCTTTCTTTGCTTTTACAATTAGAATACAAATGCAGAATACCTTCCCGTTGCTTTCAGGAGAAAAGCAACTGATCTTTATGAGGAACCAAAAAGCAGTGTTGCATCCAGCTCCTCGTTCATGCTGTTTCTGAGGCATTAAAACATGTTTTACTGTACATCTTCTGCATTATTATCTGGTCTATAGGTGCTCATCGAGAGTTTTGATGACCAGTATTATTAATAGCCATATAAGGTTATCTTGAATCATCTTGGGTTTCCTCTGTGAAAGCCCCGTTATATCTGCACAAGGTAAGTTACGCAAGACCAAGCCTTCATTTCAGTTTGTTTTGGTAAAGGAGGATTTGGAATAACTTACCTCTTGGGCAGCACCCTATTTTTTCCCTAACTTTTCTGTCTTTTCCAGATATATTCTTGTTTGTGGGTAAACTCTTACAGAGTAGAAGCATTTTCTTTAAGAACATGGTGGAAGAAATAACCTCAACTATAATTTAGGAAAAATAATTTCTGAACGATGTCCATTTTAATCTTATAAATGTACTAAAACTCCTGTTTGAAGTCCTGAAGTTCATAGCTGCGTTTCCTCAGAATTCTGACACTTTCTGTTAAAGTACTTTGCAGACAAGCTAACTTTCAAGGAATGTCCTTGGTTCGGCCATTACATAATTCACTACTTCTGAATACTTCTGGGATGCACCAAAGTTAAATTTTTATATTTAAAAGTCTAATTGCTAAGTTCCTAGGTGAGCTTTTTAAATGCAAATTTAGCACATCTACCACCTCCATTCCTCTTCTGCTTCCATGATCATCAAATCAAGCACCCCTCCGTCAGTCTAGGCTTCCTTCAGATTTGTAACCTGAACTGAAATCTTAATGGGTCTTCCAACAATTAAATCTTTGACAAAAGCTGGTATTTCTTCACCACAGAATGGCATGTTCAACAAAATGGCTTCCCTGGGGCCCAATCTCCATCTTTAAACAAAAACAGTTCTGGTTCTCTGGAGACATTATATTTATTGAATGTAAATGTCATAATGGCTTGACAGGTGTTGGGGCTTGTCTGAATTTTGTGATGTGAGGCTGTAGTATCCTACCGCCTGCCCAACAATTAATCTCATTGTCTTTGTAGGGTCCCAGGGTCTATCTGCCCAGATAACAAGGGGCAAAGTGACCTGTCAGTTAAGCTTAGAAAAGAGCTAAATCCTGAAAGAGCACTTAAATCCAGCACTTAAAAGGACCTCCTGTACAGAATTGCCTTTCCTACCTTTCAACACTTTCCCTAGATAAGATGATGGAGGAAGGGCCAGAGAAAATAAAAAAACAAACTTAATAACACCTTCCCTTCCAAAGACCATGATTTATAACAAGATTGTGAGAACATTCTGAAGCTATTTCATGTTGAATTACAGTATACCTTTACAAGTGGCTGCTAAACTAGGAGTTCATGACAGTACTACTTGTGTTACTCTCATACCGTTCCTTGTGCTGCCACTAAAATTTAAAATGCGGTACATACAAAATAGATCTATAAATTTATATAGTAACTATCCCAACAAATGCAAACTCATTCTTAGTAACCATAAAATTACCTTCTGTTATCTATCACCCAGTGAATTATAGTTTCATCACTTAGAACAGCCAGCAAAACTGAATAACACTGCCTGTCTATCCACTATTTCACTGTTATATTCAGTGCAAGTGCTGCAGCTTGCAGAGAAAAAGGATAAACAACAAAAAATTAAAGCTGAATATATGGTGTGGTAAATAAGGGTCATGTTATCAGCTCTGCACTGAATATAATTTTTAAAAGTCAGCATCTACCTCTTTAGCTTTTAGTTTGAAGCACAAATAAATCAATATAGTTTTGGTCCCTAGATATGCCGACCAGGTTCTTACGTTTATGGAGCATTCCACTGTCAAATTACTTGCATTAAACACAGAAACAGAGTAACATACACAAACCACAGAGGTTTTAATGGAGTACAAATGGATATAACTGCTTCTTTGTCGGAGTTCAGAATTCAGAGTTTGCCTTAGTTCCTCCTGCCTGGTCGGAGCCGAAGGTGACTCCTCTACCGCTGTCACCAGAAGCAGTGGTTGGTTGCAGGCATGAGGGCACAACTCCTTGCCATCACAGGTGAACGCCAAACCCATGTGTGCAGAGACACATGGAAAACCCACTTTTCCTACCCTAGGCTAGTATTTTGCCCTCGAGCCATCTCCCACATTGATCAATGAAGGGACAGAAACACCACTACATGGTTTGTCTGACCCTTCACAACCGCAGAGATATGAGCAATGAAAACTCAGAGGAAGTTGGTTTTGATTAAAAAAATCACAGATGGAAGCTATTCAGTAATTTGGTGCATGTTTGAAATAATAGTGTATATTACAGGCACATATAAGGCTGAATTCATCAGCTGAACTATTTTTCACTAATTATTTGCTCAGTCTGGTTAGCACCACGAGTGCTGTGTGTGAAGCTGGGATGTGAACTCTTACAAAGAGGAACTGCTTTTTAGGAGCCTTTCAATGGAACTCCTTTTTTTTTAATCCTGCCTTCAAATAGCTTTGCGTTAAGAAAAGAATTAAAATGTACTTGACATTTGGCTCTCGCAGAATGGATTCCCAACTTATATTTTACCTAGATTCTATTCCCCAGAGCATCTTTTGTGATCTTGTTTTTCTCAAAAATGTGATAAGAAACATTTCAAGCTGTATTTCACAATTTATCTAGAGCTTATTCATTCAAAGTGTGATAAGAACATTTTTTGCTTTTCCAAACGTGTAAATAAAGCTTGACATCAGTCAGAAATCTAGGTCTTTTAACATTAACATTTGAAAATTGTGAATTGTCTGCTGCAGAACTTTGAAGATAATGGTCTTATAAAGGAATAAACAGGAAGGTCAAGCTGCCAGTGCCTCGTATACAAAGAAGAACTAGAACATGCTGTCTGAATAAAACTAAAAGTAATGTTAACTGATCTGCTACAAAGCACCAGGAATAATTTAGCATTTTAACCAAGCAATTGAAAGAGCAGATGAATACTTTTGCTTCACAATAGAGGGCTTAGACATTTGGGCAATGAACTTCCATAAACCATACTTCTTTTTGTTTTAATATTCATGTTTATTATCCAAATAGCCTTTTTTTGATAAATTAGCAAAGCTCATTAAAAAAGCTTGAGGCAAGCTCAAAGGATGGAAAAAATTATCTCTGACATTAAGATAAAATGCACATTACCAACCCTATTCTGATTGCTTGCTCTAATGTGGAAGTCTTGGATTTGTTGCACAGCATCTGACTTGTCCTTTCAAGACTCTGCATATCTCTGCCTTATTATGGTCATTTCCTCTTCGTTTCTTCTGACTTCGTTAACCCAAGTCTCCCTGCCCACTTTCTTTTTTTTTTTTATCTTTCCATTATCCTTGCCTCAGTGACCTCCTTCATACACCCTGTTAGAGTAGATGGGAACCTTTTCTTTCTTAAACTTTCTCTCATTCAGATCTCTTCAGGTTTTTAAGAAAGATTTTTTTTAAAAGCAAAATAAAAGGGAGAAAAAAAATTAAAAGCTACCTGGTATTTTCACTAAATTTTTGTCAGTTGGCATGTGCCTGGGTCCCTTTGGTTTACGTGAGGGTTTTGTTTCTTTATCCAGGCACCTTGCAAGTAAGGAGTGACTCCATGGTCGTCAGTCAAGATATTTCAGCATGAAAGTTGTGTGGAACAGGAACTGGCCTTTTGTACAAATGGCACGTGCAATACCTCCAACCGAAATAGAGCATTAACATGTAATTAATTCTAAATTTTAATGGATATTGAATTGGCCAGTGCATCATTTTATACAATGCTTTATTAAAAATTGCATCCTGAAACTAATTCACTCTTAAATACCGATACAAAATTAAATAGACTGTAAAAACTATGAGTAAAAATAAGAAGTAAAAGCAAGAAGAATGTTTTGTTTCCTATGGCTGTTCCAGTAGTACCTGAATGCTCAGAACTAGACCGAGAGCTCCACTGGACCTAAAGAACTGCATTTGGAGGCCGGGGGGGAGCAGTGCCCATTTTATATAGCAACTATTGTTTCTTCTTTTAAGTTTAGTTTAATTCCTTTTTTTCCTTCTTTTCCTTCCCCCCCCCCTTTTTTTCTTTTTATTTTCTTTTTAAGTCAGACCAACATAACAGTGTACCACTGACTATTCTGCATCTTCCTAATAAACCTTGTTTTTTACCTCACCAGATGAAAAGAACAGTGGAATGATATTTTTTTTCCAGGATGCTGACACTGCTCTGCGTTACTGCTAGCAGACAACACGCTTCCTCAGGTGTAGGTGAACACTTGTTTTCTGATGGGGTATTTCAGCAACCAGCAAGAGTGAAATATTCTTTTCAGCAGACTTATCTGCAGCTTTATTTACAGATCTTTCCTCACTTTGCAGATGGATGGCAGCTTTTCAGAGCTAATCAATTTGCCTAGAGCCTTTAACAAGATCGTAGTTGTAAAAATAGCACAATTGAAACAGTTTAAATCCTTTTTCTCCCCCCAAAATCCTGCTCCTTATGTAAAAACAAGCAAAGAAAGCATTATGATCTCTAAAATATATCAGATGCATACCAGAGTTAACTGATACTACTTAGATGACTGCTATTTGAAAGAATTTAAATGACACAAAACCAGATAATTAGATAACTCTATTTAATGATAACCTGGATTGCAGAAATGTATCAAACCCCCATAATTTGTAGTATGTTTTGTTATCTAGAGTTGTTGAAAAATCCACAGGTTAGCAAGATACTTAAGAAAATGAAAGGCTGATTCAAATGATTCAGGGACTGTCATCATAATTGTAAGAATCCAGCCTGAAAGGCCAAGTTCCTTTCCAGTAGCTTCTCAAAAATTGTTTTCCTATGATTAATAATCTTAACTTGCCTTTTTGTCTGTTTGTATTTTTTTCCCCTCTTAAAGTGTGAGTGTATCATTCACTTAGTAGCATTGACTGAATATTAGAAAGAATTAATACTTAAAATAGCAGCCATGGAAGTGGGTGTTGGTGTTGTGTGTACCTAGGTTTGTCCACACTCCCGAGTTATAAGTTAACATATATATTTAATAAGTTATAAGTTATAAGTTAACATATAAGTTTGTTTTATGGTGAAGTCTTTCAAGATAAAATGAAGTTTATTCCAAAAGCATACTCAGCTTTTGCCATGGAATTTAAGAACTATGCCTGCTGCACTATCTTACAAGTTTCTCAATTTAAACTAGAAGCAATTGCTCGCTAGACATAAAGGAGGACCTCAAGACATGCACTACAAATAGGAAAACAGAAGATCTTTTTAGACTTTTCAGTGCCTGCAGGTTTAGGTGTATTTTCTTGTCAATATTTGGCAGCTTCTTTGAACAATGAATTGTGTCTCCATTTTAAGCTACTCAATACAAATAATTTTAATATTCCTTGAGATGTTTTCCATTTGTTTGATCATTGTTTTCTGAACCATCTGTTCTACAAAATTGTATTTGAGGCAGGAGGAACATTACATCACAGCATTTCAGCTGTATCTGTATTAATAAAAAAAAAAAAATTGCATGGCACAATCCATATCTATACAGCAAAACTCTTTTACATTCCAGAACGGACTGGACACCTCCAAAGAACCTGCTGAAATACTCCGTGGCCCGTAATAATCTCAAGGATATGCACAGGCACAGTATGAAAAACTGCTACTTGCCACAGTCTGAAACCCTGATGTGCACTTAGCTAACAAGTGAACAATATACATCATCTTGTGTCTGTGCTCTGGCCTGCACCCTGGCTTTTTTTCAGTTTACTGCTATACATGTCACCGAGAAGTTCAAGCAAGACAACAACACTGTGCTTTATTTATAGATTGCATTACATGAGATGTCGTAAGAATGCAGAGAACTATGTTATGTGCAAAATAAGACAGAGTTCATTTGTATTATACCATCTACAGCATTCAAAATTAGTATAGATGTTTACACTATCTGGTACTCTAAGACCACATAAAGACCTGGCATACACCCGAAGTGTGTAAGTAATGCAGAAACTTTAACTTAGACTGTTATCAGGATGGAGCTGAAAGGTAAATTTTGTAAGCGCTAAGGTATGCGAGAAGAAGTCATGGTACTCTGTAAGTACACATTCTGTTCTATCTCTTGACTCATCTTTCTCAATTTACCTTAACGTCCCTGCTTGTCTCACCCACCAGTTATATTTTGACTACTTAAAACTTTTGGGGGGAATGGTATTTTACCTACTTCTGCACAGCAGCTACACCAAAGAGGCCCATCCTGGCTTTGACCTTTATAAAGGAAAACAAGAAGATTAAAACCAAAAATGAACGTTCGGATGAATGAATACCACTCAACAGTGTCACTGAATATGGATGGCAAAAAGCGGCACCCTTTTCCCACCACCCTTGTTTCCCCGTTGAAAAGAAAAACAAAATTAAAGCTCTGCTTTATGGTGCATGCAAATCTCCAGATAAATGCAGATTGCTAAATTGGGTGTTGCGTGGGTGTCGATAGTGCAACATATCACAGATACAGGTAATCTCCTTAAGGAACAGACACTGTGTTTAATGTGTCTAGATGGATGCCCTTTTCTACCACAACAATATTGAAGACTCCATGACAAACACCTGACAGCCTAAACAAATTTCGGGCATGCACGATAATGATGAAAAATCTTAAAGCATTCATACACTGTACAGTGGAGTGTCAAAGGTCTTTTGTAAGTCAGTGTATCTCAGCAAAGCAGGAAAGTTTTAATCAGGAACTGCATCAAATAATCTGTCAATTACGTTATTTGATTTTTGTGGCTCAGCTTGTCCTTAAGCTTGTTTTTCCAGAACTATGTCAATATCCTCAAAGTTCCTACAGTACGACATGCCAGTAGCTGCTGTTTTGGCACAATTTCTGATACATTGATGCTTATCAATCTAATCATGTAAGGCTCGTCTTCCACAGGGAAACAACTGAAAGATCATAGCATCATATTTCACGGTGGAGCGGCTGTCATCACAATATATCATGCACGTATGCAAAGGTCATACTGTAAATCTGTTTCATTAGGGCCAAACTCTTATTGCCCCAGAACACAGAAGAAGGAGAAGGCAGTATATGAGGGAATCGCAGATGTTACAGTGATGTTAAAGAAGTCACTGCCAACATGTTGCATCCCACAGCCATTGCTGCCTTTTACTGTGTATTTGTATCATGAAAAAGAATTTTCTTATGGACTTTTTTCGCCTCCACAGAGGTTTTTATTCTGTGAGATAGAAGTTGAAAACAAATACTTCCCAAAATCTAGAAGCAGGACAATAAGATCAGGTTGTTTTTTTTAACTTTTATCCATTTTCATGTGGTGTGTTTTCACTGCAGCTTATCTCCTTTTCCTACCTCTATTTTAGCTCTGGACAATACTGTGCAAATGGTAGGTTAGTTATGGTTTTCTATTTAAGGGAAGTTGCTAAAAATGAGAGAAAAATTATTTAAGCATTATTTTTTCAGACTTTTCCCTTTCTACGGATGATTGTAGAACTGCAAGGTAAAGAACAGATTTCCATTTTTCCTTTATTTTGCAGGGCATATATCCACCAACCATGCCTAAAAGCATCTTAAGAGCCTCAATCTTAATCTTAAACATTTTAATCTTCATATTCTTCATCCTTCTGGACTCCTCTGCTTGTTTGAGTCAAATGCAGAATGTCTAAATGTATTTATGAACATTTGACAACTGAACACCTTCTGTATTGAATTGAGCTGTATGACTCTGTATGGAAGAGAGCTATATGAACTACACATTAGTGAAAGTTTGAGAGAGAATTTTACAGAGTCCAGACCAGATGTTATCAGAGATCACCATCTTGTGATTTCTCACGTTGTGTTCTAGTTAGCCTGTGTGACCACTAGTACATGGGTAGACTGTGATTCACACGGTGTTTTTTAGTAAAGCATTGGGATCATAGTCACTGATTTATTCCCATATCCATAATCTTTTTTTTCCCATTGGTCAAACTTAAAAAAGGTTGAGAGACCTTTGACTTACGTATTTCGGTAATGGCTGTTAAAATCAATTCTAGCATTAAAGTCTCTAAGAATGAACAATGCATTGAGTGGAAAATTGATTAAATGGTCAAAGAACAGTCCTTTGTGGCCTCGTTTGCTTTTTCAATTAGTACAGATGTCACAGCTGGTCTAGGTGGCTCTCAAACTTTCACAAAAAATGTCCTTGAAGCTTTGTCTTTACGTGAGCCTTTTTCTTCTAAGAAAGATGATTTTGCATTGCAATTAGCATTTCTGTGTCCTTTTGTACTCCATTTTTGCAAGAAAGCAAACAGTCACATAAATTAATTGTGCATTTGACTGATAAGACACTACTAGGAAAAAAAGTACTGCTAGGTGCACTGGTGTGCTTTTGAGGAACTTGATTTCTATGTTCTGATGGATTCTACTTGAATTTGTTTCCCTCCTTTAGGAATGATGGGGGTCAGTTCTTGCGTATGTTTGGCAGAAGATAGCTGACAGGGAGACGACTCATAACTGCAGCCAACTCAGATTGCTTTTGACCAGAATTCTTGGGTCTACAGGTGAAGAACTGATGGGAACATGTATGAATTCATTTAGGAGAGCTCCAGTAAGTCATGTGATTAAGGCACTTAACTGGGATTTAGATGATCTGAGTGCAATTCCAATCCCAGTTCTGCCACATACTTACTATTTGATGTTGAGAAAGTCATCCTGGGAAAGATTTTTCATGAGCTTTTAGCATTGGACTAATTCTGCTCCCATTGACTTCTACATAAAAAGAGTTCCCAGCATATGCCGTGACATGGCATACCATGGCTATACAGGTAACCTATGCCTGTGTTGTCTCTTAGAAACTATAGGTAAAGCAGATAAACCCCTAATTTTATCACTTTAAATAAAAATGTTAGGGATTAAATTAATTTCAGTGTGCAAATATGTAGCAGAAATGCATAGGAGACTGTAACCTTAACTGCACTGTTTCTCTCCTTTACCTAAACGCAAACACTGAAATTGTTTCTTTATTTTAGCTATGCAAACAGTTTAGTTATAATAGGCAGCAGCTTTCTTTTTTAGTGCTTTAATGTTTTATTAATTTAATTTTCCACAGTCAAATTCTTTTTTCATTTTGCCTGATAGCCTAAATTTCCCTTGGTATTTGTAATTACAATATTTGTTTGTGATTATACTGCAACATACTGTAATTCTGGACCAGCTGACAATGAACTAGATTTTTATCTAATGTCTTATTAGAAATAAAAATAAAGACTGACATTAAGATCCCTTAATTTATTTTTTGCCAGTTCAGAAATCAATTGCTTGATTAAACTTAATGCATTTAAAACTATACATTTCATCAGATGTGTAAAACACTTGAGCCAAAGTCAGGTCCCTTGTTGAGTGGCTATAACTACCAGCTAAGTTGCTGCAAGTTGTATCAACTTGTGCACGGACTGAATTTCCCCCATGATATTTGCAATAATAGAGAACTATATAATGGATTAAATGTCTGGCCTTTCAAAGTCAGTGGTCTGCTTACAAATGAAGCCCCTGCCAAATACTTCAGGATATCCCCCAAAACAATCGGATAATTCTGCAGTTTTAACATGAACAAAACAAATACTTTGTAACTTTGGTCGTAATCAGTTAGTGTCCTAAATGATGAGGCTTATTTAGCATTATTTTGTATTGCATAAGTTAAGAACTGCGTTAGTCCAAATGCTTGCACTGGCCTTTCTAAAAAGCCTGCTGCTTCAACAGCAGCAGGTTCTTTGGTCCATTTACATTATGTCCTCTTGTTCCTTCAGCCACCTCACATTAGGACATTTTTTTCTGCAAGGGCAGCAGTAAGAGGTAAAGCTGCAGATAAAGCTTCATATCTGTGCCTGGGAGTAAAGCAAGCTGAGTTCTGAAGGGATAGAGTTTGTATGAAGGGCTGGGACTGGGTTTGACCAGAGGTTTTTCTCGGGGTGATTGTTGTTACTTCTTCCCATTTTAGGGACAGACTGTGGAAAATAACTTTTCCTTTTCTGTGGTACAAACTTTGGATAAAACGTATCCAGAATGACTGTTACGCATTTCACATTTACTAGAGATGAATCTCAACCTTTCTTTTTCCGAGTCGGTTTCCTCTGAGAGACTAACTCATCCTAGGACATGAGGCACATAATAGATGGTTAGACTGAAAAGGTCTGATTCTGTGTATTTGGGGAAGAAGGATTATAATTAGACAAAAATGTTACTACAGGAAGGTAATTTTTTTAGTCCTTTGCACTGAGAACTCCTACGTTAGTCACATTTTTTAATAGGAAGCTACAGCTAGTCATGAATTTGTTCCTGAGTCTGAAAGGATGACTACCGTTTTTGAAGATCCCACTACAAGAACAGTCAGCTCGCAGATGGGTCGAACAGCACAGTTTTCTGGGAATATGAAAACCTGGGGGCTAAGACTTGGGATGCTTGATCCTTACTGATGGGGACGAGCAGAAGGTTATGAAAGTGAAAATCTGGATCAGAATGTTTAGTTCTGCAAAGTATTTGTGTTTTACTGGTATTTGGCAAGGAAAAGCTATTGCATGAGGCTGCCCATGATGCTATGGCTGATAAGCATTCAAAGCTATTCGTAAATTGAGAAAGGAATAATACATGGTTTCTGTTGGTAGGAGTAGCATGGGGTTGTTGAGTGCTATACGTATGATTTCAGCTTGTTCCAACTATGCAAGAAAACCTCTGATTTTACCGAAGATAGTGTACCAAAAACATGTCTTACAAATATTTCACGATGGAGACCAAGTGAAGACTTTTCTCTGTCCCACTTCCTACCTTACGTTTACCAGAATGTAACAGTTCACTGTGAGAATCTTGAGATAATGCTGAACAGTCGACGTACGGACAAATTTGTAACTCTTCCCTCCCTCCCCACACATTGCTAAAGTTCTTTTCTGGTATTCAACTGTGATTCCTGTTGGTGATTTTCAGAGCTGTACAGGTTGGGTTTTAGACTACCATAATGAGTAGGATGTTATGCAAGTGGTTACTTGTTCAATAGTACAGTGTCATCAGCAAACTCTGCCACCTTGCAATCCACTTACTCCAAATTATTAAAAAAGTATATTAAACAACTTGATCGTAGTACTGACCCCTGAGACACTCCATTATTAATATATCTCTTCTTTGAGGTTATAACTATTTATTTCCTATCATTTAATCACTTTTTAATCCATGACAAGCCTTTGCCCCTTACTTCATTGTTATTTATTGTCTTTAATATTCTTTTATGAGGGACCTTTTCTAAAGCTTTTTGAAATCCAAGTAAATTATGTCCACTGGGTCACGTTCATCTACTGTCTTATTAATATTTTCAGAACCTTCCAACACATTAGAGAGGCACAATTTTCTGTTACAGAAAGCTTGTTGGTTTTTCCCTTGCCATATATATTATGTTTCCCCAAATGTTGCACTATTTTTTTGTCTCCTTGATTTTCAGTCATTGTAACAAACTGTAATTCTCAAGACACCCCCCAAATACTTTTAAAAAAAATAAGAAACATGCTAATGACTTCCCAGTTCTCAGGAGGTGCTGTGATTGGTAAGGATATACTGTGATTTGTTATTAAGCTTTTCAGTCAGTCAGATAATTTGAAGGATCACTCCAAAACTTTCTGTGAAAAAGATTCAGTTCCAAAACAACCAATGCATTTTTTTCATAAAATAGCTTGGAAGAAGAGCTTTATCACCTTATTTCTTCAGTAGCGCTGAAATATATATGACTTCTTAGATAATTTAGCCAATTCCTGCACTCATCATCCTCACTTCTTTAGTAATAAATACCAAGAAATTTAATTTTCGTACACGTTTCATATTTCTAATAGATGAAAAGGATGATTCTGAAAATCTTGCTTTTTAAAAATGAGCTTGGAGGACTCAGGAAACCTTCTCCATCTGGCACCATTTTAGTACTTGATCCCTTCCAAAGTTTCCATTGTGCGCTAAGGCTCTGTCTCCTGTGAGAGGGAGAGAGAGAGAGCAAAATATTCTAGATCAGCCACCTTAGCCTTTCCCCTTGCGGGGCCTTGGGTAAGAAAACACTGATCAAAGGGAGAAACAGGAGAGCTTACGATGCTTTGTTCATCTCAGGGAAGACTAACTCCAGAGCAGCAATTAGGACTGAGCAGCAATACCCAAACAGTATATTTGCAGGTAGGTCAATGAGAAGCCAATGGGTAGGGATGTAATGATTCTGAAAAAATGTTCTATCTCCAGAGGGGGAACATGGAAAATGCAGGCTCCTTCCTCTCTCTTTATTCCTGAATGTAGGGATCAAGGAGGGAGTCTGAGACAGAGTGTCACAGGATTAAGAACAAGGCCAGCATAAGTGCCAAAAATTGTCTCTCCTTGGAATATGAGAAGGAACTTGGTGTCATCCAAAGCAGCTGCAGGTATTCTTGGCTTGCCACAGAGTCATGAACGTGTAGACAAGGCATTGCAGGTAGTCGGGAGTTGTGGAAAAGTGCTAGGTCTCAAATCATACCTACAGTGTGAGGCCAGAGCAGGATGCAGGAATTACATGGGGCAAGAAGCCAAAGTTCATCCAATAATTGGTACAGCTTCTCCAGCCAGTATTGTACTGGAGCAGTTGTCACAGACCCAGCTAGAAGCAGAGTTGGTTTATATGGCACCTTATTTCAATGATTGTCTCTTATCAGAGAATGTTTGAGATCAAGGTAAATGATTGGGGTTTTGGCTGCTATATGAGTGCGATTCCTAAATTGCACAGTTTTCCTAAAAGCTGTTAAACTAAGCTAAAAAAATAACTAGAGCTGTCTACTCAAGTCATCTTCTCAGCAGGATGGTTTTATGCTGCCTGAACAATGTCAAATCACTAAAATCTGAGGAGATTAAAATGGTGATGGACAGGAATTCAACAATATTCATGGATCCTTAAGAAGTGAAAATTATGTTTCAGTGTGTTGCCAGTGGAACAAGTCAGGTTCTGAAAACTAGTTTTTAAAATTAGTCAGATTTTTTTTGATGGAAAGCAACAAAAAGGTAAGTTTCCATTGCTAATGGAAATCTTTGGGAATTTCACCTTCTTTTGGCTGATTTTCAGCATGTTCTGCTTTTTCAGTGGAGGAGCTTCTTATCAGCTTTGCTGTTTTTATTACCTAATAAATCTCTAACTTAATTATAGTTAATATAGCGTTGCCAAATATTCAGAAATCATGAGTAAGACTTCCAGAATTCGTAGGCTTGGGTTGTTTTTGTTTTTTTGCTAACCTGTTTGGGGTTCTCCTTGTTTGACTTCTATCTTTCACACTTTTAGGAAATGCTCTAATTTTTTTTCCGCTTAAGTAACAGGACTGGAAACATGATATCTTTTATGAAAGTTAATAGCTTCCTAATTAATATAAATCTAGGAGCTAGGTCTTTAAGAAAAGCATCAAATATCACAAGGCTAATAATAAAATTGCAAGAGCTGGCAATATTGTTATCCAAAAATGAATTAAGATTCCTTATTTTGCCAGAACAATAGCCATTTGTCTCCAATTTATCAGTAGCCTTTTAACTTTTACAGTTATGTCAGAGGTGCGGAAACATTTATTTTTATTTCTTACCTACAATTTACTTGTCTCTCTCTTAACGATGTTGTCTGGGTCTTCAGGCAAAGTATTACACATCAACTTGTCATTAAGTCACAGTTTTGAAATAGATCTCTCTACTCTATCCTGTGTATCCAATGATAATTAAATAAGAATGCCAAAGTCCTTCCTTTCCAAACAAGATTTTGTTTTGTTCTTCTATTTCTTTATCTTTTCTTTGTTTTTAATTTTTCTTCTTTCTCTTCTGTTTTCTTTTCCTCTTTCTTTTCTATTCTTTTTATTTTCTGTTATTCATTTACTTTTCACAGCCATTAACGTCCTCCTGCCTTGAGAACAGAAAGAAAAAGAACAGTAAAACATGTTTAAATGCTAGAAAAACTGTTGAGAAAGTTGTTGACACGTTTATTTACAGGTCCAGGACAAACTGGTACTCTGCTATGCTGGTTTGTACAGGCTAGACGAAAATGTCACAATTATTAACAAAGAAAGTTTTTTTCCCATACTGGTACGTGCCAAAATCTAAGGAGAACCTTATACCCAGGATTTCAAAAATACTCTTTTATAATTTGCTATGCATGCTATTGACAGGGGTGCCTCAGTAGAACACTAACAATATTAGGTAAGCATCCGGGTGTACGTGAAAAAATTAAAGATTACCTGTTTCGTAAGAGATTAAATACAGACCCTCTGTGCAGAGCTGAGGTGATTTGTCTCAGCCAGGCAGGCAAAATGGAGTTTGGCTGGGTTGGCAATGAGGGGCTGAACCTCTACTGGTCTTGCTCAGGGAAACAGAGAGGGGTGGAGGAGAAAGAAGGAAGGACAGTGACAGGGTGGAAAGCCACAAAGGAGAAAAAGCGTGAGAGACCGAGCCCTGAAGAAAAATCGCTGCCAGTGTGGGGCTGGCAGAAGTGGAAGGCTGAGGCAGTGCCTGAAGGAGGATATTATGATATATATATCATATATGATATTATATGTATTACAATATTATTGGGTTTATACTTCTTTTTAATTATTATATAAGTTATGTATTTGAGAAACGTCTTTGTATACTAGCAAAATAACAGCCTCTCCCCACAGCTTGCCCATTGCCTTTTCTGTTCGTTCACATTTTTTGTATTAAGTTTTATGGTATCATCTAATGCTTTTTCATTCAAAGCATTGTGCAATTGTGTTCAGAATCATAACAATAAATGCCTCAACACCAATTAAAAAGCAAGACAAGCAAATCTACAGTGGATAGTTTCCAGTAAAAATGAAAAAAAAAAAGAGCTCTGGGAACATTAAATTAGAGCAAAGGGGAGGTTCTGAGGTGTATCTACAACGCAAAAACTGGATCCTTGTTTATTTTAGTAGACTACCTAGGAAAAAGAGTTCTCTCTTTTAAGCATCGCGTTTCTAACAGATTTGGAGACTCAACCAACCAGGTGGAAAAATGCTCTGTGAATAGCTTGGCAGGCCAACGGAGCTCAGGTCAACCAACTGACCTTGTTAATCTGTGGAGAGGTTACCACTTAGACTGTCTGGCCTAGTCCTCCTGTCATCTGCCTCTCCAGGGAAGTAAAATCCATCTCAGGTATTTGAACTACCGTAGCGGATCTGCTTCCTTGGTAAATCGGTGTTAGAAAAGGACAAAACCAAGAGCCTTCTCAAAAGGAAGTGAGTACTGGAAGTAGGACTCTCAAAGTCTAGTGTGACAAGAGGAGAACCTGTCCTTCCTAACCATCATTTAAAGATGGTGGTGGATCACCCACGGAGGGCCGAGGACCTGCTACCAGAGGGAATGAAAGCTGATGGCAGCCCTCCTACAAGTGAAAATAATTAATGAAAAATTTATGACCTGTATTGTAGAAATTGCTGCTGGATAGTCCCTAGATAAATTAAATTAATAAAGTTGCAGCCTAATTAAGCCATATCTTTCTGTTTTCTTGCATGGCTGGGGCAATGATGCAAACTCAGCAGAACAGAGGAAGGGAAGGATGGAATTTGAAGGGCTGAGGTTTGAAAAGCAGAATACTGAGTATATTAAAAAAACCCTCTAAATAAAGGGCCCATAGACAATGTGAGCAGAGGTTTTTGGCTATGTTATTATGCTTAATTTTAAGAACATTACAGTTTATGGAAGTTTCAGAATTGTACAGAAAAAACAGTTTTTCAAGGAAGAAAGAATGGTCCTGTGAGATATTTTTTTACTGAGTGAAATAGGTGAGTGCATTTTGGAAGAAAGTGAATGAGACCACAGAATTTTAGGTGCTGAACAACAAAGAATGAAACCATATTTCCCTATTGTATTTGAACTTTAAAAAACCAAACCTATACTTAGAATTTATCTTCCAAATACAATCAAAAAGGTAAAATAATACAGAAATAAAGCGTGCAGTTTTATAGAATTTAGAATTATAGAATTGACTTTTGGGTTTTGTTAGATTGTTTTACTGGAAGCTACCAGCTACAGGACTACCTAGAAACTTTTATCACACTGGAATTTTCTTTCTGAGTTTTCTACAGACTGAATTTCATATTACATAAATCTATTGTATTTTGTGCGACCCCTTCATTACATTTCTAATATGTTTTCATATTTCCAAAACGTTAACTTTAAAAAGTTATAATTCCATCATTCAAAAATAGTTAATGGAGATGGAAACTGTATTAGATGAATCAGATAAAAAATTGTTATTTATACTACATTATGATCTCTTATTCATTAGTTAAACTGTGATATTTGTCAGAAAAAAAAATCTATTTTAACACTTTAAAATGAATGGTGAGGAAGTTTTGCTCTTAAATTCTATTTTTATGAGACAGAAGAGTATTTGTTTCAATAGGAGAGTGGAACTTGCTTTGTAAAGTAATTCCTGATCACAGGAAACTAATGGGGTTTGCAGAGCTAGGATTCTTTTTTATATATCTTGAATGTGGAGCTTTGCCTGAAAACAAGCAGCAACAAGATTTGACCAACTTTGGGTGCCCTCTATGAACAATGAGAGTTTCTTACTTTCTCCTGGATGGTTTAAACCTTTTGTCCTCTTAGGTTCAGACCTAAAACTCTCTGCTAAACACACGGATGACAATCTAACTGAACTAAGGATAACTGTTATCATTAAGTGCAGTAATAAACAAATCTAAAAGTAACATTTAAAAACCGTAATACATCTTAATGCAAGAAGAAGTAAACGTGATTTTCAGTCCTGTTGACTTCTGTAAGACACCTCATGCTCAGAGCAGAGTTTGTCTGTAAGGGTCTCACCAAAGTCCGGCCATAGCAGCAGTAGTGCTCATATCCACACGCGCTGTAAAGATCAGAGTTGCAGCGCAGCACATCCTTCTCTGGGTCTGACAACGGCAACTTATAGGACATTACGTTTTCAACTCATAAAACTCCCTTTTTGTTTTCTTTCATTTTGTGCTTTTTCTTCTAGCTTTGAGGAAATATATTCAGGTGCTTACTTCGATTTACACAGTTGTGTTTACACATTTCAGATACAGTTCATGATGTGCTATTTTGTGATTTCCAAAGTTATTAATATTTGCCTTTTTAACTGTTCGTCACAGCGATTTAAGTTGTCTGGCTAATCAAGCAATGTACAGACAGAATAAAAGTGTATGAACAATAGAACAGAGTTACAACAAATTTTTTGAGTGCAGTGACATATTATCTGTTGGCAATAAAACTACATATTATGTCTACATTCTATGTAATTACTCTTTGAAGTGAAAAATCTGCAGATTGAACTTTCTCAAACTTTCTGACACAAATTGCTTTACTAGATATTGATTTAAAATTAGAAGCAAAACTTGTGAGGAAAATGAACATTTGTTACTTGTCTTGACAATGCACGAATAAATTCCTTACTTTTCTGAACTTCAGTTTTATTAAGTAACTTTCTATAAGACAAGTTTCAACAGATCAGCACAAAATTTTCTTAATTTCATTACAGGCTGTAAATTAAAATTAATGAGGCTGACACCCACAATTAACAATGAAAAATGCAGATTGTTATAATTACTTAAGCAATAACATTGCTTTACATAGAAGACTTAAGGTGCTCCACAAATTATTTACAAGTGTTACATAAAACACAAAAAATGACAATTTCAATTTATTTTGTCAGTATAAAAAACAAAAATCCTTACTAAAACCTTTCTCATTTGGGAATCTCTCGCCATGCATAATTAAGCAAATTTGATTGCAATTAAGCCTGGCTTCTACAGTGGAGTTTTAATTAATGCAAATCTGGCATCTACATCTATAAGATTAATTTTCGTGAATTAAAAGAAAACAACAAAGCATATTTGAAAGTGCAGTTGTATTGTTGAAAGGATGGAATGCAAAATCTGATTATTTTTCAGTCTTGCATGTGGATAGCCTTTGACTTATACTTTAAGGAGGGATATTTTATTTGGATGTGTTGTTTTGTTTCTCAAGGCGTTATTAAGCAGGATCATAGCAATTACACTAAGCTTCTTATAAGGAACATCTTAAAATGTAATTATATACATTTAGAAGAAGAAATGAATGATAATATAGGCTAAGGAGTGAGGGCACCATTACACTGCACAATGCTTTTTCTAAAGTCATCATCCTTGTCTGTCATTTGGGGCCTAGAATATCCTGCTCTGGGCAGCACGGGTACTGCTGTGTGGCAGTCTGTGGGAGTACTTGAGATATTTTCAGATCTATTTTAATAAGATCTCCTCTTAAAATCCCAAACCTGGAATGACTTTCATAGAAGAGAAGAATTTTTATTTATTTATTTATTTACCAGTGTGCTTTGAACTGATTTTTTAAGTGTTTTCTGTGTCTTAAATTTGTTTGTATTTTGTTTAGTATCTTTAAAAGAAAAAGAAAATTCTTTACTGGGAATTCTTTTCCTTTGAAACCATCCCATAGGAGTCACCTATTCTGTCACTCTTTCAACAACGAAAAGTGCTGGTTTTAGAAACCACATGGCTTGTCTTGCTCTTAAATACAGTACTATGTAATTTCATTTTGTCATTTGTGCAATAAAACAATCTTATGGAAATAGACCATCAGTGAGAGCAACAGTTATTGCATTAAAAACTATTATTCTCACTGACACGCAAGAAGGTAAATAACTCCTTTTTTTATCCAGCCTTTCCACAGAGATGTCAGAAGTCATATAATTCTAAGGAGGCATTCATGCAGTTGGCAGAAATGCCCTGTCTGTTATGAAAAGCTGAAATTTTTCCTTTCTTGAAATATATTCTGCTATTTTATTCTATTGTTAACCATTGTTGCTGTATTTTTCCTGTGGTCTTGCTTTAAAAAAAAAAAAAGTGCACTGGGTATGCAGAGAAGATATCACAGCCTTTTTAGTCAAGGGCGAGAAGGCCGAGCCGAGCCCTGCGTTGGAAGGAAGGTGGGTGCCAAGATGCAAGTGGCTCTGGGAGAAAATGAACCACCGAAACTCTTGCATGCAGACTGATGGAGGTGTGCAACCCTGGTGTGAGAAGTGAAATTACAAGGAGCGTAGTTTTTCTTCCTATCTAACCCAGTTTCTTTCTAATTTCTTTCCTCTTCTTTTCAAAACCCAGAAAACTCCCTTTCGTTATGTGAAATACCATCTGAACTGAAGATTTCCCAAAGATGCTCTATCGAGGGAACTGTTCTTTTATGTCTGTATCAGGGAGAGTACAAAAGCGTCTCCTCGAGGGGCTGTAAATGCCGCCACATTTGGTTCCTGCAGTATAGTTATTATTACGGCTCCCAAAGGTGGCTTCCAAAGCACCATGCTGAGGGTGCTCATGGAGCATGAGAAACAGCAGGAGGTGAGTCCAGCCTTACAGTCCCGTGCACTGCTTTTGCAGCAGGGGATTTACTGACATAAAATGCAACACGGTCTTTTTGTGTGTGTGTGTGTGTGATTTACAACATAGCCAAATTTACAATTTTTTTATTACTCACGTTTGTTTTCAGCATATTAAATCATAGTATTTATTTTGGTTGAAGTTAAATCTAGTATTACAAAGTATTAATAGCAGCTTTAGACAGAAGATTTCTACTTTGATTTTTCAAATTATCAGCTCAAAAAGCAAGCTAATGAACAGAAGGTGTCCTGCAAGTCTCTGGTTAGGGATCAGCTTCTGCCTTTGCAGATCTGGAAGAGCAGCAGTATAAGTGCTTTGTGGCTTACACGATAATATCTTTTTCACCGGAATAGTCAAGTGTCCATCACTGTCTCCCCTCTCTAATTTAGACATAGTTGGCACTAGAAACCTGCGTTTAAGCACATGTATTTCTCCCCTGAGGTTTGTGTTTTCATGTTTGTTTGTTTTTTTAATCGTTTTTCCTTTGCGTGTGCAGAAGGAAGGTACTTGTGGAGTTATATTGTCTGTCTCTATCCAGTGTCTGATAATTTGGACGATGTTTCAAAATGGATTCCTTAACCTGTATTGAAACATAAAAATTTGAGCACATTTTGTAGATTGCTGAGTATTTGCAGCTCGTTTTGTTTTCAACTTCCGAAAGACTAGGTTGCTTGAATGTAGGAAGATAAAGGCTCGTTTAAATGATGGTAAAGGAGAGACTTGGGCATATGCTGTATGATTCCCAATAGGGATGATGCTCTACTTTAACTATAGGTACCTAGCCCCATCTGACTGAATCAGAACACCAAGACTCTAACCTTTTGAAAGCGTTAGATGCCTATAAATGATTTGTTTGGACACCCCATGAGTTCTAGGAAACCCTTAGAAAAGGTCTCTTATCGAAAGCTATCAGCATATTCAGACTTTCACCACTCTTTGGAACATGGGTCATTTCTCAGTGCACCTCTGTCCTCTTGTGGTTCTGAATACTATGATCATGACAGGGCAGTTCCCACCTTGCTTTTTCTTCCTTTTTTTCCTTTTCTTTATTTTTTTTTTATTTCTTCTTTCCTCCTCTTCCTTCTTTCTTTTCACCCTTTTTCTTTTTTCTTTTTGCCCTTTTTCCTCTTTTCCTTTTTCATCCTTTTCCTCCTCCTTCTCCATTTTCCCCTTCCCCCCCTTTTCTTCTCCTTCTCTCTTTTTATTTTCTTCATTTTTCTCCTTATTCTTTTTTAAGATGGGGGTAAAAGCAGTCATTCCTCCTAGAAATTGAGATACAGCGTTTGTTTCTCAGTCTGAGTGTTTCAAACCTTTATCATTTAGAGTCATTCGTTCTTCAGTGGCATGTTCTAACCACCAGGGTAGGCACTAGTTTAGACAAAGGCTACCCCTGCCTCTGTTAAAAGGAGTGAGGAGGAGTCAAAGGAGAGATATCACAGGGGCAAGGTAGAGTAAGTTTGTTTCTATAGCACAATGCTTAGAACAGTCTTCTGCTATTGCAAATCAGTGAGGTTTGGGGGGGCTTTTTTGATTCCTACATTTTTTGTTTCCCAGTGATTTTCAGCAGTCTCAGACATGACATTTTTTCACATCAATCATGCAGGAGACCAATTTTGTAGGCATCCTCCAAACAAAGCTAATGTGCGTGCAAACACACATATATTCTTGAAAAAAGGTGCATCCCACAGAACACAGCAGCAACTACTTTGGTTAAACTTGTGGTCAGAGAAAGAGGTTGTGGTTCCCCTTTTTTTCATGCAATTAATTAATCAAGCTTTTCCTGAAAGTTTTATAACATTGTGGGTGAAGAATGAATCAAGACATCAAACCTCTCAAGATTAGAGAAAGATTATCAAAGTTAATGAGAATAAGGAAAATTAAGGGATCATTAATAGTAATGATACCAAAATGAGGACTAGGAAACCAGTCCAGGAAAATCTAGAGACTCTTATGCCAGTCATTAATCTGAAGACTATGATTAAAATACAAGAAGTGATTCCATCAGCTTGTTGTGCAAACATGCTGAGAACATCCCTCTTCTGGCTTGAGTTTTTTAAGAAGCCTAGGGCCATTAGGCACCCAAATCCTTGGTGCCTAATAAATCCTTGTCTCAGTCTACACCTTTTCAACATCTAAAAAATAATAAAGGCACATTGAGCTGGTATTTCCTGTTTAATGTTCATTATGCATTGAAGAGGTATTGAGAAAGAGTTTTTCTCCTGCAGTTATGAAAGAATTATAAAGGTCTTTCCTGAGTGAGTGAAATAAGTGCAGATTTTGTGAGTCTATGCCAAAATCTATTTAATTAGGTCATCATTCTTAGGAAAATAATGCACCAGCAGCTTCAGAGAAAGTGCAAGGCATGACATATTTGAATTAACTCTATTTAATTAAAGGAGCACCTTCTGAAGGTCTCAGATTTCATGGGACAATCCAGATGTCACTGTGACTGCTGCTACATCCATCCCAGAGCTCAGAATTCTTGTTGCACTTGTCAATTTTGTTTTGTTTTGGAAATACCTTGTTTTATATGGACAATGATCAGAGTAAGAGGAAGAGACCAGCCAGGCGGGACAAAACTGGCAGAATTGCCCATGAGTAATAAAATGCAGTGGAGAGGATGGAAATGGAAAAGGAGCAAAAAGGATGGAAGAGAGTTCTGAGCAGGGAAGGGAAGGAAAAACAATTAAGAAGGAAAAGGGAAAAGGGTGTAAGTGAAGTGTAACACCTAATTGTAACAACCATTCAGGGCTTTCAAATGGAAAGTAGCAACTCCTGTTGTCGTGTTTCCGTATGTTTGACAGCTTTCCCACCTCAGTCTGGAGGTGAAAGATTTTATGTGTTAGCAAGGTCACCACTAAGCTGCTGTGCACTAAGAATAGAGCTGTGGTTGTTTTACTTAGCGTAGATAAAATCACAACGCTTTTGCTAAAGCCATAGGAGATGTTCTGACTAAAAAACATGTTTTCTAAAAATTTTTATAAATTAATAAATTGTTTTCTGAAAAGAGCCCTTTTTTTGCCTTGTTTCTTGATAGACCTATGTTCTTCTCACCTTCTTGACTGCGAAGGGAGACAACGTTTTCCTGAGCTTGTTGTGAAAAAGAGTTGAAGGGTCATTATTTTGAAAAAGGAGAATAATAATTACGATCTGATCTCATCCCACTGAAAGCAACTACAGATTGTTAAAAGAGTTGCCCTATTTTGAGGGATATTATTTGAGTTTCTGTGACATGCTTGTTCGGTTTGCTGGTTGGTTGATCGGTTTATTTACTGCTGTTGGTAAAGATACACTGTAATCAGTAGCGAGGATGAGAAAGAGGGATTTGGAAGGCATTTTGGAGTATGAGGAGGGGAAAAACATAAGAAAAGTTAGGGACGAGAAATGAAGAGAAACTGATATGTAGAATATGACGACAAGGATCTTCAAGGGATGGAAGAAAGAAAATTACTGGATAGATGCACTGATTGGAGGGATCTATGGAATGAAGACAAAAAGTAAAAATTGATGGTACGCATAAACTGCTTTCTGCTATGTTAACAAAATAAAACAGCTGAATTCAGCTAACCTGGCCAGTACACTACATTTTGTGTTTCTCTAGAAGAGTATAAGGAAGCGAGACCAGCAAAGACTTTGATCTTCAAAGTTAACCTTAATTTTAAAAAATGAGAATGAGAAAAAGAACAGACTGGTACACTGTACAGTGAAATTAGAACTATTACTTAGTATTTCTCTCTTTGAAATTAGTGTCTGAGACTTACTATTTGTAAAGTTGAGCATTTACAGAAAAATGCAACCTAGAAGTGTATTTGCATCTTCAAGATTTGGAAGTGAATAAGAGTCACTGTGACGTACATCTGAAGAAAGTTGTAATTGTCTCCATAAGGAAGTCAAGTTTTAGAAGTCCAAGTATGGAGGGCAAGAAGAAGGAGGAAAGCCATAACAAAACATAGAAAGAAATCTAGTCCCTATAATGATGTTAGTCTTTATACAATCAACAAATTTTAAAATCTAAGATTTCTTCATTATATGACTGTTATGTGATAATTACAATATGCTTGTAATATAATTTACCCTAGTCCTTTATCTAGAAAGAAGATAACCTCAAAAACAAATATAGACTTTTTTTGTCCAAATATTTTAAGTGTTCTTCTTTTTTTCTCTTCCATTAATTGATTTGTTGATTTAAAGTTCCTGACATGGAAGCTTAATCAGCCTAATATGCAATGTCTTTCCTCTTGCCTCCTTTCTGTGCTGCAATGATTTTAGTGAATGGATGAAAATGATAAACATTTCTCACACATTGAATTTGAAAAATGAACAAATATATGATTTAAAATAGCAAATTTGATTGAGGTAACTTCTACAGTCATCTATTAACCTTACAACCCACAAAATTATTGTACGCATATGCAGTGACTTCCACACTTCCTTATTTACTAAAGTAATAATATAATTTGAAAGTGGTTTTTCAGGATAATTTTATATTATCTAAAAGATATACTTGGAGAACTCTACGCAGGTCCTTACAGTATTCTATTATTCCACAGTCTTTGCAGATCAATCTAATTCTTCGTTTAATAACATGAATTACTGTCACTTATCCATACCATAGAAATTAAGGGCATTATTGTCTGTGTCAGTATTTGATGGAGACCGGATTGAGAACAGGGTGTTCTGGATTTCGACTTTATAATAGTGATTTCCTTTGTTACAGCACTTTCAATGACCAGAATCCTGCAGTTAACCCAATAGAAACGTTAAATCAGAAGATCAGATGCAATTTGTTCATGAAGACAGTGCTCTGCCATCTTGAAAAATATGGTACAAGGGCCTGAGTTTGGAGTTTGGAGTCAACGCTCATGGCTGAAGAATATAAGAGTTTAAGGCCTTGCAGACGAGTTTAGGAAGTTATTTACAAGGTGAATCCGTGCTGACAAATTAATTATAGCATCAGTGTTATTAAACTTGCAAAGTGTTTCTGTAGAAAATTTATTTCTGCTTGAATTGCTGTTTATAACAGACAGAAGCAAACATTTTAGTAAGTTGAATTTTGAATGGTCTCATATGCTTATGGAATGCATTCTGTGAGAAACTTCTGTAACATTTTTTGAAGTAACTTTTCCAGAAAGCTGTAATTAATATGACTAGTAAAATCAGTATATTTCAGTAATTAAATGTTCATGCTTCTAATGCAGCATGTCACTAGATGTCACTCTGGATTCCATTATTTGATGATTTCTACCTTTTTCTGCCTTTCTGTGTCTACTTCCCCCCAACAAACCCGAATAGACAATGTAAAATGTGCATGAATAACACAGAATTGCTGACTGAATGTCAATTTTCTAGTGTGTGACTTCTATTGATCATTCATTATTGACATGAAGGTCTCTAGTGTCTCTGCTTTCCTCTTTAAACTCTTTCTCAGCTAAAATTTCCAAGCAACAGAATCAGAAGGCCTTGAAGAATGGTATGATTCAGGTCTCCTAGGATGTTTTACAGAGTACTTTGACCTCAGGAAGGCATCAGAGGTACTTTTTATAAAGACTCAACAACTGTTTGGAATAAAAATTTAAACACTGGGGAAAAAAGAACCTCCTACTTAAATTGAACAGCTTTCATTGACACTTTTTTGGTGTAACTATAAGTGACTGCTTTTGGCAAACATAAGGACTTTTTGCAACAGTTTTTTAAACGTATGCATTTCCCTTCCTTGTAGCCAATAAAATATAAATAGCATTTTCATGGTGACGAATGACATGTAGTACAGTATTCTATGATCATGGTTCCAGGATTTTATTTCTTTTAGCTTTGTATACATTAATTAAGTATACACAATCAGGGCTGAGTGCAGAGACAGCTAAATAAACAAATGACACTGTAGAAAGGTCTTTCTGCATACTAATCATATCCTACATCTGCAAGCAAAAGCTCTATAAATCGATTTGCTCTTTCACATCAAAAGACAAACAGTGAGGCAAGTCAGCAGTTCCTTTGTCAAAGTCACAGAGATTGCTGTTCTTCACAAATGCATTTCTACAGAGCTGAATTCAACCATTTGATGATTAGCATTATTGGCAACTCTTCAAAGAAGATTCATCAAGTAATTTGCAATTGGATTGGTTGCCATTTTTG
Organism: Larus michahellis; assembly: GCF_964199755.1. NCBI lineage: Eukaryota > Metazoa > Chordata > Aves > Charadriiformes > Laridae > Larus > Larus michahellis. The sequence goes on from NC_133896.1 coordinate 178,096,819, forward strand.
TGATTCTACCCCATGAAATTGAACAAAAAATGATTGACATTTGAATTCTTACTTGGAGGACAAAGTGAACTCGCATAAGAAAAAGAAGCAATCAGATTCCCAAGAGGCTGGGAAGCTGCTGTGATGTCTCTAGTGATTCCCACGTGGACCAGATCAGATAGGTCTGAAAATGAAATGAATTGGCAGGGCAGAGGCGAGCAGGAAGATGTAGCTTCCTGTGAATGTAAGGAAAAATAAATAGGTCCAAAGTGCTAATTTTTTAAGATGTCAATTTATACATCTGGGTGGATGTGCTTAGGTAACCCCTCTAAACGCTCCATCCATTCCTGTGTGAAAAATCTCACTGAGAAGGAAGGAAGATCAGTCTATCAATACACGTGCTTTGTGTGCAAGAACTGAATTCTCTGCTATCAGTGCACATTAGATACGTTTTGCGAAATGAAAGACAACATATTTGTGCATGCATGTAAATGATACGCAGCTGTGTGAAAAACTGCAAAGTGGTGTCATTGACTATGGGAACTATTCAGCCCTTGATAACCTTGCTTGCTTACAGTTTTCCATTTTTCAAAATGAACACAAAAAATAAACAAACAAAAAATGCTGGAGATTTTATATTCTGTTTTCTGTTATCTCTGTTTCAGAAATTATGAATCAGAACCCTCTCTCTGCGCTGGCAAAATTACGAAGATGTTTGGATACCTCCTTTGTGTGTGCTATTCCCTGAAATAGGGGGAGGATGGAACTTAATAGAGAAAAGTATGTATAGAAAATGAAGTGTACATGAGCTCCTTTGCTGATAGCTCCATAGCTCTTTTCTTCTGCAGGATTGTATTATATGGGTTTTGTTATGATGAAGCTCATACTTGCATAGCCTCATTTTTGGAATAGATTTTCTCTCTAATGCCTACAGATATTTTCAGACAGACTGATCTTTCAGTTACCTATTTATGCTACATAAACTCAGGTAAATCTACTCCATATACAGTTAGGAAAGCCGAACCTTGCTGAAGACTTATCTCTTATATCCTAATTCTTTAATTCTGCAATGTAAATAATCCCACAGAACTGAGAATGAGTAATTGTACATCAGAGTAGTACCCTAGATGAGATAGAATAATAAACCCCAATATAAAGTTAAAAAGTGGCAGAATTCACTGTGAAAGGTGTTAAAAGAATGTCAAGTGATTTAAATTACCTTCCACATTTTCATTTTCTTGAATGTGAGGTAAACTTGGGATTTTTTTCAGCCAGGTAACTTTTCAGATGTCTCTCTAAAAAAAAAAAAAAAAAAAGTCCACCCAAACCAAACCAGTTCCTTAATTGTGAGTTTTAACTGAAGTAGACTGCCATCATCTAAAATTACAACCTACAGATAGCTAAAAGCTGAACTTGAAATCATGTCACTATGGCAAGTATATCCAAGCTGCCTTTCCAAACATATTCGTTGAGTAATAGTAATGAAAAAATTGCTTCTCTAGCCATGGCGCAGACGGCAATACTGCTTTACAGAACATATAGCACATAGTAATTGAATTTCAGAAGGCGTTACATAGTCCAGGGTTAATTTGTCTCAAAAAGTCTCTCTAAGTGAAGGATGGATTTTGAAGATAACTGGATCCCTACACATAGGATGCAGGGACTTCCTAGTCAGATCCTGAGTCTGGTGGAAGCAGTCGTTAAAATATGTTTCTTTTACGATCTCAGTGGCCGTCCTTATGACCAAGGGCATAATACCTATCTGGAATCTAACAGCTACCTATCTAGGCCGCAATACCTATTAAAGTAGATATTTTGCTTCGTGATAGGATTAACACACCTGTCTGGTATTGTGTGAAATCATACAAACAGCTAAGGGTGTTAACCATCTCCCTGAATTCAGGTGTTTAAGTGAGGTATTAAGGCAAGGGATGTGGTATCCCTGAATCCTGCCTGTCATCAGCTGGGAGGCTGACTGGGAGGCAGAAGCTCCATTAAAGAATGACAGGTGAGAATCAGTGTTAAAACGCTTATTAAAGTTGATAGGGTAAATATATTCTAAATACTGTCTAGGGGCATATGACACCATGCTGCTTTTGGTGAAGTTATCATACATATATAAATGTTGTCTATGTATATGTGTATGTGTATACATATATGTGACAAGTGTAAAATAATCAGGTTGAGAAAAATATCTGACTTTCTCATTCTTCTTAAAATGACTGTCCATAGTACAATGGCACATATATTATATTTTAAGGAAGCTGATGTTCATTTCCTCTTCATCATATTTCTGTCTCTCTTGCAAGTTATGTTATAATGTTAATCCTGGTAGTATCTCCCAAATTAAAAATACAAACCTGTCATCTCAATTAAATGCACTGACTTTTAATTGAATGCAAACTTTAAAAAAGACCCAACTAAATAAAAAATTACTTCAGGCAGTGATTGTCCTTATTTATAAGTTATACTCCAATCTTGTGTTAAATTGTTTGAGGAAATTCAGCCAAACTAAAACCACTGAATCTGTCTAATGACATGAGTATTTTAACTTTTTCACAGCGAATTTTACTTACTGTAAAGGTCAAGTAAACCAAAAGAATTAACGACGCTGATTGGTGTTGATATTCTAATAGCTTTGATCTTTCCCTCCCTATATTGTGAGATCCCTCACAATATAACTGGATACTGTGAAAAACAATGACAATATCATTAATATATATTCTAAAAGATCCGTGACTATCATATCTATGGCCTTATTTGAAATAACTATAATTTTACACCTTTGTTGATTTGATTCATTCAATGCTGTATTCAGTTCTGGAGTAAATAGACGTGACTCTCACTGAAGTGAACATACCTGCCTTTGGACCAAATGTGGTCCTCTATGGATAAAAATTACTGAAGATCTCAGTATTACTTTTGTAGTGAGTTTGAGGAAAATCATTCACCAAAGATTTCACCACATGCTGATTTTTGTATGTACTTTAAGTGTTTCTTATATACTTTTGGTGTGTGCTATTCAGTCTTCAAAAAGTTTCATCGCCTTGGTGATCCAGGTTTTGCGTAATGGTATATGAGCTCTTATAGAGTATCATCCTCACTGTTCAGAAAGTTAGTTCTTTGAGTATTATATCTCCAAATTATACTAGCATTAGAGAGAGATTGTTTTTATGAGCGGAAGTCAGGATATCACTCATATTAATTGGCTAGGTCATAAAGCTGTGAATTGATGAAACTAACTACTGTTCTAAGGGGAATACTATGGTAATGGATTTTAAGAAGACATCTGATTCTGGGGATTATATTAGCCAGGCTGACTATTCATTCAGTAGCTGCTCAGCGATTACTGCAGTGCTTTGTATTTTCCTAACTACAGTACGTTAGCCATTTTCAATGCAGTCTTTGTAGTCTACAAACTCTGGCCAGTGTTTGCCAACCAGATGTAAAGCATCAGGCCGTATGAGTTACAAATGCCAAACAACTAGTTTTCTTTGCTGTTGTGGCAGTTCACCTCTGAACACCTGCCCATGTTACTTGAAGCTTGGGTATCAAGAGAGATCTGAGCAGGGCACTACTTAGCTTGGAAATAGCTCACTTCAGATCCCTGTGACCAAACATTCAGCATTTCGCCTTCCCACACATTGCAGGCAAAATATGAGGCAGATTAAAATTAGACTCACAAGGAGGGTACTGTCAGGCTCCTAAGAAAATAGGTTGCATTGGACTAGAGCAGGGAATCAAGACTAGTGGTTTAATCTCTAAAGACTATTTCTGGATGAAATAGTTACCAGTTAAAATGCTTAAATAGTCTAACAAGTGGCTGAGTGCCTAATTATTAGATTAGACTGATGTTAGCTCTTTCAGACATCTTGGTACTACTGATGATAACCTAGCTTCAAGTAAAGAAGATCGTGTTTCCATTTGGACAGGTTTGTCTGGTAGGTAGGGCACTTCCTGACCAGACGGAATATATCAACCTTACCCTCCTTGTGCCAAAGGAGAGACCTCTGTCCCTCTGGGTCAATCCTCTCTCTCAACTGTCGAATGCAAAGAAAACAGTACAGCTTCTGCAAGAGGACAAAGCGTTATCATCAGGATAGTGTATAGAGGGGTAAGTAAAGCATATTCTTAGCTCATGGATGAATTGTGTTATTCCTCTGCGTTAGCTAGTCCACAGAAGGGTTTTATGCATGAGGAAACTGAAACTAAAGTCCCATGGAACATCTGTTGAGTACCCATGGCATACCACAATGTCCTGGTCTCTTACTGCTGACTATAGTATGCTACAGTTCTCATCCCGACATGGACACTGGGGATGGGGAATAGTACTTTACTTTACCCCTCAAATATTCCGAACACTTGACGACACAAGCATGAATATGAGAGTTTGGAAGCAATGCATGGCCCTTTAATTAAAAAACAGCATTTCTTGAGCAAGATTCCATGTCCTGAGAAAAAATTAAAATGAACAGCTGGTAAAGTTCTTCTATTTTCTCCCTCCCTCCCTTATCTCCGTCTCTTCTCTCCCTCCCTCATTTTTCCCTTATTCTTCCCGTCTTTCCTGCTCTCTTTCTCCCTTTCTTCTTGCTAGAACTCTCCACTGGTGTTCAGCTTTTCTTTCAAACAGACTTTTACCCCTGAGGCACCAGTAGATTTCAACCCAGGAACCCACAGTCATTTATTTCTGTTCGCCGTCTCCTGGACATTGCAGTGATTACTAATCAGGTGCACTGTTAATCCGTTTTCTAAAGGATAGGTGTCTTCCTTCATAAAGAGCCATCATAATTGACACCATTGGCCATAATAGAGATAAAATTGTTCTGAATACTAGAATTATCTTTCTCAGCTGTGGCTTGAACTATGTCCAGAGTAGCAGCCCCATTCTTCATTAGGATAATAAGAAACCATGAAACCACTAAAATAAGCAAGCTGGTTTATTAAAATTAGTGTTTCATATTTGAGATCTGTGTCTTAAGTTTACTCCACTGTACAGAGACCTTTATCTTCTTATTAGTTGAGCTTGTACGAAGAATGACTGTAAATCATCAAGTGTTGAAACTTGGGGCATACCCTTGATTAATGAAGTGGATGGCATGATGCCTCTTGAGCTTTGCAATAGAGTGCTATAGTTTATGTGCTTATACATTTTTATGTGCTAGAGTTGACTCTGACTCTTCAACTTTTAACATGCCAATTAAGCGTATGGTTTAAACATCTTAAATAGCTGTCTTCAACCGCAACCCATTAATTTGTCTTCTACTGATGAGTGGAACTGTTTAGCAAAAATGCTGGAAAAATCAAAGTTTCAGAATTAACAAAATTAACTTTAATTTACTTATGGAGCTACTTTAATGGGCAAAATTAGTCTTTCCCCCCACCTGCAGTGAAATATGTTGGACCTGCAGAGAATACTGTTGTTTTGTAGCATGCCCAAAAAAAGAAAAAAAAAAAAAGCAACAAAAAAAAATACCTGACCAGAAAAGCTGTAAAGTTACAAGGGTCTATTTTTCCTATTGTCCAGTTACCTTAAAATGACCTAACTCTTATTGCAATGAGAAAGGAAACAAGCTGAAAATACTTTGTGTAAGAATACCTGGTTTTCTAGAGCTTGTGTTAAAACATGCCTGAGCATGCTAGTAGAACTGATTTTACTAGATTGGCAGAAATTCGATAAGTAGGCACATGTAAAGATGTGCTTTTCTCTCCGCCCCCCCCCCCCGAAGTTTTCTCCTCAAATATATGAGAATTTTCCTGTTCCTATAAAATAAGCATTGACACAAACTCCTTGTTAACCATAAAATGAGACTGGATTAAATCTATGTCAATGCCTAGGACTTGCAGTTTGCAAAAAGTGCAAGTAAATGTCTACCTCAGCTCAAAATAATATACTTGTCTATGACTCACAGATGTACCTAATGTCTTTTGGCTATCTAATGTTGGTATTTTGATTTTTGTCATTCCAGACAGTTTCTTTTAAGGATTATAGTTGATTGAGGCAGGCTATCATTTAGCATATGCTTACAGGTTTCAAGACAAAGTATAGTACTAAAATCTTTACATTGCTTTTTCTTGATAACAAAGTCATTATTTGTAATGTTGTATATTATTTGTTATACAAATGGTGTTAACATATCATTTCTGGAAGTAGCTAAGAAATTAAGTGTAGATTGGTTCTGGAAATTTAAACTGATAACCATTGAATCATAGAATAATTTGAGTTGGAAGGGACCTTTAAGAGTCATCTAGTCCAATCCCCCCAGTAACAAGCAGGGACATTTTCAACTAGATCAGGTTGCTCAGAGCCCCGTCCAACCTGACCTGGAATGTTTCCAGGGATGGGGCATCTACCACCTCTCTGGGTAACCTGTGCCAGCGTTTCATCACCCTCATGGCAAAAAATTTCTTCCTTATATCTAGCCTGAATCTAGCCTCTTTTAGTTTAAAGCCATTACCCTTTCTCCTATCGCAACAGGCCCCACTAAAAAGTTTGTCCCCGTCTTCCCTGTAGGCCCCCTTTAAGTAGTGAAAGGTTGCAATAATGTCTCCTCAGAGCTTTCTCTTCTCCAGGCTGAACAACCACAGCTCTATCAGCCTGTCCTCACAGGTGAGCTGTTCCATCCTTCTGATGGTTTTTGTGTCCCTCCTCTGGACCTGCTCCAACAGGTCCATGTCTTTCCTGGGCTGAGGATTCCAGAGCTGAATGCAGTACTTCAGGTGGGGTCTCATGACAGCAGAGTAGAGGGGCAGAATCACCTCCCCCAACCTGCTGGACACACTTCTTTTGATGCAGCCCAGAATATGGTTGGCCTTCTGGGCTGTGAGTGCACGTTTTTGGCTCACGTCAGCTTTTCATCCACCAGTACCCCCAATTCCTTCTCAGCAAGTATGCTCTCAATCCCTTCATCCCCAGCCTGTATTGATACCAGGGGTTGCCCTGACCCAGGTGCAGAACCCTGCACTTGGCTGTGTTGAACATCATGAGGTTCACAAGGGCCCACTTCTTGAGCTCAATAAATACAAAATTATATTCATACATTATTTGTAAACGTAATTGTTCAATGCAATGTAACATTATTGATGAGTTATGTTATATTTTAGTATAGATCTCTTTTACGAACTGTGTTTAGTCTACAGAATACAATTGGGTAACTGTTTGACTTCTTTCTTCCAGCTAAGTTTTTAGAGGTTTTTCTATTGATAGTATATGAAATTATACTATATATAATAAACTAAAATATACTATATATAATATCACCTAGTTAGTAGCAATAACTTTTTTACTGACTTTTGTGGAATATCTTAAATTCCTTAAAGAATTTCTGTTTCTTCTGCTCTTCAGGTAAATGAAAATTGCTTTGAAATAATAAGAATGGAAGAAGAACATTGTCCATAAAATTTATATTTTCACCTTCAGGGTTTGCTCTGTATCTCTGTTTCTTAAAGTTTTGGGGTGTTTTGTTTTTTTTTAACTTTAGATTTAATACTTGAAATACCAGATAAGAAGAGCAGTTCATTTGGTGTAATAGCCCATCTTAGATAGTGACTGATATAAGATGTCTTCAAAGAAACTTCAAAAAAAACATATAAGAGACAATTGTCGAATTGCATACATCTGAAAGTTGGGGCTTCTTTCTTGTTTGTGCCTTGAGTCACACCTTTCTGTTTATTTCTTTCTGTAGATGGTCTTCTAATGCTCAAAGAAGGCTGTACCGAAGTCACTGTTTCAAAGAATCAAAATTAAACAACAGAAAAATTATCCTTTGCCCTCCAAACATATCTAAAAATTGTCTGAAGAAGGTGGTTTTTCAAATCTCCTGTATAACAGAGACTAAAAAATACCTGCTGTGTAATGGAACCTAGTAGAAGGCTCATCTATCTCTTCATAGAAAATTCACTGGTCGGGAGGTGTCATTACAGTATAACACAATGTGTTGTTTCTTCAAACAGTTGTAGAAAAGTGTCTGTCTCTTTAGCCATTTTATCTTTTCTGTCTCTTTACCCTTGTGTTGCTGTCTTCATTTATCACCACTTTCTTCATTCCCTGAGACTTCAGGATTTTTCTTTTCACTCGCAAAATGTCTTCATCATTTCTGTGTTAGTCTTTAACATCTAGCAATTGTTTTCTTACCCTCTTTCAGTCATTATAATGAACAGAAACGCACTTTAGCTGCACATAGATCAAATCTATTAGAGGTTTGTTTTGAAACTATTTTGAAAGCCGCTGCAGAAAGGCTACTAAGTGTTGAGAACAGAATTTTCTTAACCTTCACAGAGCCTACCATGTGCACAACTTTCACACTCAGCTCACTTCACTCACTAACAAAATTGTACCCTTGTTGCATGTTTTCCTTTTATTGTCTTTAAGGGGAAAGAATCTATCACCATAAATCTTAAATATCTCCAAAAGTACAAGTAAAAATACATAAATATATGTAACAGATGCAGAATTGGCTCCTGGGATGCATGTATTATGCATACAGAACTGTCATAACATCCCACACACAATCACATTTTTTCTTCAGCTCATAGTCTTTATACCTATCTCATTTTGACAATGCACCTGGATATAATGGAGATACTAAAATGTAACTAACACTATAAAAATGTATTTGCCACTTTTTTGGAATGTACTTATTTATTCAAATATAGAACCAAATAAATTCACCTACACTAGAAAAAGCAGTAACCACATAAAGCAATATCCTTTACTTTTGTAAACAAAACAACAATTATCTTATGGACAAATGAATAGTCTAGGTCTAGTCCATGTGGTACAATTTTACAATTTGGTTATTACCTTTGCTTTCATTTTAGAGGAGAGAAAAAGAAATGAGGTTTTATTTTTATCACAATAAATCTCTCTAAGTTTGCCAATAATATTGTT